>NC_068981.1:135150147-135153367 GCF_001194135.2 Octopus bimaculoides
AGGAGGAAAAAAAAAAAAAAAACCTGAAAGCTTTTCAGAATGTAAACTCAAAACAATTGTCAAGCTTTTTGCATCTTACATTAAGTAATGATGACAAAATAAAACAAAATTTTTTCAAATGCGGAAAGGAGAAAACCAGATAATTTTGCTTTGCTTCATGAATATAAAGAAAATTAGAAAGAATTGTCATATTGGTCTGCAGATATACTGTTAATAGATCAGATCTAATGGTTGTTATACACACTTAAAAGCTTTTATCTAGCTATTTGTATTATGGCATTCATTAGACCAAATTTGCAACATTTCCACCCACCATTTTGAAATGCATTTCAATCACAATAAACCTTTCTAATACTGATTACATTTAACTTAATACAGAGAATAAATATAGTCAATGTAAAAACCCTATATTCCTTTTTTTAATCTATTTCTCATACCAATATGCAATGTAATTCTTAATTTTGCAGTACCCTTTTCTATAAAAGTTACTTTATTTTACACGTGTGTAACTGAATTACAAAAAACAAAAACAAACAGTATACTAATTATTTGAAATCCAGAGAAAAATTAAAAACTTTTGACAACTAATCAAAAATAATATACTATAAAATCATAATAAACAACTCAAGATCTCCATTAGCAATGGCTAATTTCTTACTGAGAAAATGCACTTTCTGAAAATAAGGATTGAGAAATCACGTTAGTTTGGCCTTTTCAAAAGACATTGACAATCACAGCCAAATAAGAAGACAAGACAGCTAATTTTATTAACAAATAAACATTTTGAAACCATAATTTTCAAACAAGAAAACACGATCTGCTTGACTTACAGAATTTTACAGACCAAACATTGCAACATAAGTAAATTTAAAATAAAGACCTTAACTAGTGGTGGGTGGATGATGAAATTGAAACAGACCAGCCTCTCAAAGGGGTGGGAATTATAGCCTAGTAGTGAGGGTAGAGTTACAATATGGAAGACCAATATAGAAATAGCAGTTAAATTAGATTCATACCAATAACTGCAGAAGTCCTCATACAGCACCAAAGGAAGACAGTGTGATGGAGAGTCCAACAGAAAAAGATTTTTTTCTTTTTTTTTTTTTAAAGTGGTATGACCTGTAATTTCATATAAGATAGAACAAAATCAAATCAATTTAACAAAAATTAAAAACCTCAAAACTTTTAAGTGTAACTCACACAGATCCTACTATCTTGAAATGCCATTTGTAACTCTTATAATTTGATTGGAAGGATTTATTTTTGTAATGACATTAAGAGATAAGAGAAATACTTGCTAAGAGAAATATCAGTATTGGATAACTATTAGAACAATTGCTTAGCACAATAAAAGTAAATAAATGCAACAGCTAGATTAAGGAAGGAATAAGAAAAAAAACAACAACAAATTCTTGTGCGTTCATTATTGTTGATTAACCCTATACTTCCAAAATAGCTAATCTCAGATAAGAAGTTTGTAAAGAAAAAAATTGTATCATAATAGAAGGAATCTAATGGATGTATTTACCGAAGCAAGTTACTTTAAAGAGAAATAGCATGTATGAATTAAGCCCAGAGTGAGGTGTAGAACTCAAAATGAAATTTTATATATCACCGAAAAAACAAAGATACAAAGCACTTCAAATGAAAGTGGAGGGTGGGGAAAGACTTGCCGACCAACTGGAGCATCATCAGCTATGATCAGAACGTAGCGTCATCCATTCTCCATCTTACAAGGCCATTCCATGTAGTGTGAGTAAATAATAAATTATTTGCAGACATATGCAAAGGATATCAGTCAGCTGTCCCTAACAGATAGTTAAACTTCCATTTGTAAATTATTTAGACTTATAAATGTATGAGCACATACATAGCCAAGCATGTAACCGTTTAGTGCATCAACTTAAATGTGGTGAAACAATAGGAAAAATATTTCCTACTAGTGTTACCTTTTTGCATAAATCAAGCAAAAAGAAAAAAAAATTTCATTTTCTTTGTAGATCTAAATTTATTCTAACTTGCTTTTAAATATCCTCAAGGTGAATAACTTGAAAATTACTTATGATGTCTAAGGCAAAATATAGCAAAATGCAATTTCAAAAGGGACATAACAACAATGCAATAATCATTACAAATGTTTTTGTTTTTTTTGGAAGGGGGCGAAAAGTAAATATTGGAGAAGGCTCCCTCTGGATTAAAAGAAAAAAGTAATGCATGGTATTAGATTGTCTTTTTTTTTTCCCTCCCCCTAAAGTTTCTGAAAAACATGATTATTATACTATCTCTACAACCTAATGTTAAGCAAAAGAAAAAAACACACATACAAAAAAAAGAGGGTTGAAATGCAAGAACATAGTCAACATGTAAAAGTAAATAAATAGAAATAAAAAAGCAATATAATAATAATTAAAAATCAACAAGCTAACAGAAACTGATAAATGCTACTTGGTGTGTGTCCATACATGTTAATACACACACTCATACATACATAAAATTTTTTTTTTTTTTTAAATAAATAAAAGCCATGACTCCAAGAGGACATCCCTTTTGATTAAAGCAATGATCATCTAGACATCTACCAGAGAAAGATATTGAAAACTATCATTCGGTGCTGCTAGGCTTTTACAGAATGGCTTAGGCTGAATATAAATGCTTTATGTAATTCCCTTCTACAAATATTTCCAGCAAAGCAATTATATACACATATATACACACACACACATACTAAATGACTTGGGTTGCTTCTGCATTATCACAGAAGCAATAGTAGCTATGGTGATAAAACAGATTGCAACAGTGGAAGATTATGTTAACAACCAATGCAATAGGCACAGCTTCCAGTTTGGAGTACACAACCACATACAGATAAAATTTCTTATTTTAAAGCTATTAACCTAACATTTACCAATGTTATGTTTGTTTCGTGTTTTTTTTTTTTAAATATATAAATATATAAAATAGGTTTAACTCATGAGCTGACTTAGAACTGTTTTTCCTCTAATAAATTCCAATGCAGTTTGATGTCCCTTCAGAAAACCCTATAGAAATGCCAAGAGATTAGAAACAAACTACTTAATCAAGGTAATCGTCCCCCAACTTGTTAAACAAATGCCAATCATCATCATCCAAGCATTCCATTGCATTCAAGAAGCAATTTGAAAGATTATATATATATATAGAGAGAGAGAGAGAGAGAGAGAGAGAGAGAGAGAGAGAGAGA
>NC_068981.1:135153560-135156638 GCF_001194135.2 Octopus bimaculoides
GAGAGAGTGAGAGAGAGAGAGAGATAGAGGGAGAGAGAGAAAGAGAGAGAGGGAGAGGGAGAGAGAGAGAGACTCCTCGGAGTTGAGGGAACTGAATTTGCTTGATAACAGATGTTAGGAGCTGAATAAATAAAACAATTCTGTTAGAATATTTAATGGACAATAGAACAATATCTCTGCAAAATAACTTCAAGATTTACTTAGATTCACTCTGTTACCCAAATATCAGATTTAAAGAAACAGATCCGAAAAATATGTACAAATGAAAACATTTTAATATATACATATATATTTAGACTTAGCTGGATAACACAAGTGAAAATAGTTTTTCACCCTTAGTTCATCAACACTTTCTAAAGGGTTTCTTATTCAACAGAAGAGGAAAAAAAAAAAAAAAAAAAATCTCCATTCTCACCCAACCCACTTTTCCAAATATTCATCACCCACACCAAATTAATTTTTTTAATTTTTGTTTTATTTTTTAATTTTTTTTTTTCAATGTCTTTAGTAAGATGGCAGTCATAAAATAAAGCTAACTTTTATATACATATATAATATTCAGCTTCACTTAAACCAAAAGATTTTTTTTCATTTCAATTCACCAAACTATATACAAATGCTTTTATATAAACAATGGTTTACAATAATGTGCTATTAATATTCAAAAGCTTCAGTTTTACAATATTGTATTATAGTTGTTAGTAATGATCAAGAAAAATAGCCTTTAATACCACATAGCTATTCAATAATTAACAGTTTTCTGCAAACCCGGATGTCAACTGTTGAGACACTTTCATCTTTTAAAAGACAAAATCTCAGATAAAACTATGCTAAACTACTTTTGGTATCTAGGTCTTTGTATCCAGTAACTTGCATGTAACAAGCCCAAGTTGTGATACAATTGTGTGTTTAATACTTGAAGGGGCTATGGTTAAGAAACACTGGGACTACTAAGGGAACCAATAAACGAGATTAAAAAGAAGCAGTGGTTTAAGAAATACTGCAATAGCTACTACAGGAAAAAAAAAATCTTTACAGGCACTTGAAATCCATCCTCACAACATGGTAGCACTGCCAGTGAATATGATCATTTTGAGGCAGATGTATATCAGGAGAAAATAATTTCTCAAACAAGCAAAGTTGACTGGTAGCTAGGCCTGTAAAATTAACTTTGCTTAAAACAGGGTGAGTAAAGTAAAGATATTTGGGTTTTTTTTTATTTGTTTGGATTTTTTTGGTTTTGGTAATTTTGGAATCTGGGAAATGTAGTGATATACCTAGCTAAAGTACCCTGGAGAGGCTGAGTCTCAATATGGCTGCTTAAATTGCTGAAATAGCAGCCAAATCTCCCTCAAATTACACCCCACTGTCTTGGGGAAAGCAAAAGACACTGGATAAATGTGGTCCTGCCCCTAAAAAGACATGTAGTCATAGCTGTAAAGCCATTAATATCAGGGTTGATCTGGTGCTGAACAACTCTGGAGAGAGTGTCTATGCATTTTGATATGCATTAAACATAAATGGGAGGGAGGGAGCAGGGAACAAAACAATGTGGAAAGAAAAATATTGCTACTAGTACAACTACTAACAAAATGCTCTTTAAGCTTATGAAATCTAACTTAAAAACTGCAGTATGTTTTAAAGTTATTTTTCATATTTCTAATGCAACATCTATGAATGTAGATGTTAACTAGTTTATGTTGGGTATAAATTAAATAAACTCAAAGAAAAAAATAATTATAGAAATTAACCTCAATAAATCAAATAATTGTCTTCATAGGCCAAGCACAATAGCAAAAATATTTTTCTTTTTATTTTCCCTTTTTTAAAATTAAATAAGCATATTCATAAACCCACCTTTCAAAAAAGATGTTTCAACTAACAATCAAAAAAATTTAGTCACACTTTGTTTTCTTTCCTTTTTACCTCAAATAGGACTAAATTTGTTGTTAAAAACCTATTATAACAGGTTTGTTTCTCTGAACTCCACAACACAAGCATACATTTGCGAGATCTATCACATAGTAATAATACAGGTGAGGTACTCATCCAGAGATGCCAAGAGGTTATCATTTTATATTACTTTCTAGTTTTGTTAGATTTCTAAATTTTTTGTTTTGGATGAAACCAGGTCTTTATTGGCTGGGTGACATGAAAGGAGTAAAGGGGAATTTAGAGATAAAGTAGGAAGGGAGGATTATTGTTCAAATATCAATTGTAAATGTACAAATGGAAAGACCTGTACCAATTCACCTCTAGTTCTTAAAATTTGCAGACAGTCGGTACTTTAGCCACAGCCCAATCTATAGACATTTTTTGTCCTTAAATTCTAAAACAGTTGAGGAAATTCTCCGCCACAAATATTGTTGGTGCCAACTGGATCCAGTTACTTTAGTGATATTTTTTTTTTCAGTTTTATTTTTGAAAAACAACTGTCAGAACAAAAAAATATATGTATGCACATGTATTTCACATTAAGTGCATAAAAAAGTGATGTGAGAAGAGGATTTTTCTTAACACAATATTTTCAAGAATCATTCTAAAAAAAAAAAAGTTTAAAAAAAAAAACTCCTTGCCTTTAAAGCATCAATGATGAAACTGGGATTGAGAGGCAATACATTGTCAATAGATAACATTGGTTTCCTTTGAAAAAGAATATTAATATTAAAGCCACTCCAATAGTCATCAAGTAAATATGGCTCATCCTTTAATCCTATGCAATGTTTAGTGAAGAAGTCCTGCATTGCAGATCTGTTTTTGTACTTTGTTTTTATAACTTCTGGCTGCTGATAGAGATACTGTATAACTAGCAAAGAATAAATGGTTATGGCAAAGAACTTGGATGCCATTCTAATAGCTAGATGGGGTAGGGAAGAAAGTAGGAAGAGAAAGGCAACAAGCATTGACAGCCAGCCATAAAAGAAACAGGACTGCAATAACCAGAATTACTTTAAAAAGGCATCCGAATCCGAGATTTGTATTTCATGCCATAAGTCCATAATCAAAAGCATGTTCTTTTTGTCTATTTCAGACAAGCAACATATATAATATATAATATATATATATGTATGTATATAT
>NC_068981.1:135156648-135160459 GCF_001194135.2 Octopus bimaculoides
CTTTTTTTTCCTTATCATTTAACAGATATTTAAAATGAAATATCATTGACTCATTATTCTATAGTTAATGTATCCACAGAGAAACTAGAAGTTTTAAACCATCTCACTACTCCATTGATCCAGCAGTTTAATTTCCAGGAACCTGGACCAAGTAAATTGGAAATCTTCAGGAATAATAAGGACAAGGATGTTGAGGCTAAAGAAATAGACAGGCAGATAGCTCTGTAAATAAAAGAATAAAATAAACATATCTCTCAAGAGAGATAAAACATTTCAACTGTAACTGGATTAGGAACTGGAAAGAAGTAGGGTTATATACTGAGAAAGGGCAATCAACTGAATCTTGTTTAACACTAATATCATTTTGAAGTCCTCTCTCGGTCTGTTTTTCTCCTCTGGCGTTCACGGTTCTCTTTTGCTGGCCTTCTTCCGGGAAAGAATCGCTGCTCCTTTGGTTCCAAGTCTTTACGCAAGAGTTCTTTAGGTGAAAGCTGTGAATGAGCAGAGGCTTGAGATTGTTCTTTAAGGGCTTGACTACGGAGTGTTCCTGCAGAACCAGTTTGTTGCATAAGATTATTGTTTGTTGTTTTACAAACAGAGTCATTAGGGGATTGCTGTTGTGACATTTGATGTGACACTTGAGATACACAACTTGTGTTCTTGTCTGAAGATCCAATGGACGTAGTAGCAACTTCTGAACTAGGTTCACGTTTCCGTGCAACCATCTGTGCATAACTCAATCTTGATGTCGACTTTTCCTCCTGGAATATAAAAAACGGTCAATGAGTAACAAAGACAAACAACACAGACTAATTTAGTATTGTAGGTTCCCAAATGGAAAAACACCTCGTCAATTTTATACAATGTAAAATAACCCACAAGTAGCGTAAGTCCTCTAAGGATCTTAAATGGCAAAGTTCAGAATCTTAATAAATTTGCACTTCTTAACATTTAGAAACCTAAATATAATAGGAGACTAAACATGAAACAAAGAAATAATTTCTTCAAGAAAACTACATAGCAACAAGCATTATTTAATAGCTAAAACAGTTTATAACTGAAAATTAGCATTATATTGAAGGCTAAATACTCACAGTAGATACAAGTTTTGTAGTTTGTGTATTTGTAGCAATTACTGTGGCACTAGCCACACTCCCTGCACTAGGAGAACCAGAAGAGGTAGCGGGTGCACTAGTGGTCATAACAGGTAGAGTAGAAGACTGTGCAGCTCTATGGTGACCCTGCTGAGATGAAACTGCTACACTATGGCTTAATGATGTTGACGGTAAAGACGACGGCGGCAAACATGGAGGCGTGTTGCTCGGGGCATTATTGTGGGCTGGCAGAGTGGGAGGAACAGCTCCCATGCTGGATTCTTTCAGATTTGCAGTAACAGCAGTCGTAAGAGTTGTGGAGGCAGCAGTAGCAGATAGATGTGGAGCACATCCAGCTGATTGCATGAGAGAATTTGCATGAGGCTCTGAAGACTTTGCATTGTCTGCATAAATTCCAGTATTTAGCTTAGTGGTTGCACTTGCATTTGAAGAAGTAATCCTGCAGAAACAAAAGAGCCATATTAAAACGATTCATTTATTACAAGCACACACACAATACGAAAAATCAGATACAAAATGTTTCTGTATGAAAAGAAATACTAACTTTGTTGGAGCAATAGGCTGGCTAATAGCGGCAGGTACAGGAGGTGTTGAAATACAGGTTGATGGAGTTGAGACTGAAGCACTTAATGGCAATGTTGGGGTGACAGCTGGAGCAACAGTCAGAGTAGTAGTGCAGCTGACAGCAGTAGCTGGTGTCAACAGAGGAGCTGCAACTGCAGAAGATGTATCTTTGTTTACCGGTGATTGTGCTGGAAGCTGGTTTGAAATAGCTACTTCAGCAACAGTATTCAGTGAAGATACAACAACTGCATTATTGGTATTGGTGGTACCAGGGGAAGATGTGGCAGTCACCATAGGAGCAGTGATCACAGATTCTTTAACCAATGGCTTAGCAGTACCCCGCACTACATCTGACAATTTATTCTCAAATTTTTCTCCTGATGCTGCATTATTCTGGTAAAAGATAAAGCATTTAATTTGATGAAACAAAACCATTTAAAATAAGAAAAATGCAGAATGTAAATTTCATAAATTCTATACATTATTTCAACTTTTCATCACTCCACTTCTAGCTAATGTACAATTTCAACAAAGCTTTATAATATTGTGTGTTTAGTAAACATGGTCAAAGATTACAACACCAATCACTATTCCTGATTTTCACAGAAAACACTGGCCCACAACACAATTTACCTCCTGATGCTCAACCATTGGACTATTTTTTAATTTTTATCAGAGAGTTTTTTTTGAAAATGTTGCAGAGAAAACAAACAAATATGCACAACGTTTAATTTCTATTCACGGAAGAAACGATCCACTATGGCAACCAACTTATACTGAGGAAATGAGAGCGTTTTTCACAATATCATGTTTGGTGTTAATCAGCATCCTTGACTGTGGAACTACTGGAGTCTTGATATAAGGTATGGCGATCCATATATCTCAAGTATAACATCGAACACGAGGTATTCGAAAATATCTCAGTACTTGCATTTAAACTGATTCTGCTAATGCCCCCAGCAAAAATGACCCAAACTACGATCCCCTGTACAAAGTATGTCCTGTAATTGATTTACTTGTTAATAATTATAAAACTGTGTATCTACCTGGGAAAAATCTCAGTGTAGATGAAACCATGATAGGCTTTAAGGGCATGCCTGCCAAACCTACTAAATGGGGGTATGGGAAGTTTGTGAATCAGAGACTGGATATTGTGTAAAAAATATAATAGAAACAGACCGCATGGATTGGGACATGATGTTGTATGGTCTCTTACCATTTTACAAATGCAAAAAAAAACCCCAAAAAACATTTTAGTTACAGCTTTCAAAGATAAAAGACAGATTTTATTTTGTCTTCTAATGAACAACCTGGTGCTGGAACTGAGGAGAAACCCCTAGTGAATATTTGTTACAGCAAATATATGGGTGGGGTTGATAAATCTGACCAATATTGAGCATATTACCCAGTTGGTCAACCTGGGAAGAAATGGAGGTACATTTTGTGGTTTTTAGTTAATTTAACTATAGTAAATTCATATATTGTATATGTAAAAAGCCACAAAGTACCTCTGCCACTAAAGGACTACGACCACTTGAAATTTTGGGTTGACATCACATCTCAATTATGTGAGGGCTTTTCTTCTAGAAAGCACAGAACTGGGAGAAAAGCAAAATTAACTGAGGGAGAAAATATTGACTTTCATAAAGTCAAAAAGATAAATAGAAGGAAAAAAGTTTGCAGACTGTGTTTGCTGCAAAAAAGAAAAATTGCAAAAGGGTATCAGACTGAGACTTCGTATATGTGTTCCTTTTGCAAAGTGCACTTGGACAGTTTCATGACAGAAATATGTCATAACTATATAATTTTGTATAAATAATATGTGAAAGTGAGAAATACATATTGATTTTCAGTATGTTACACATCTATATTTGTCTCACCTATTAATGAATTTTTTTTTATTAGATGCATTCTGTTATGAAAAAGAATTTGTTCAATTGTAAAAGAGCACATAGTGAATGGTATATTGACTAGTAAAAGAATTTTGGGATCTAGTTCAAAACGGGGGCGCCAGTATTTTCTTAATGAAACACTTTGAAACTTGGGACACTGGTAGAATGTGTCATATAAAACATCTTTTTCTCTTAGTCTTCTTAAGAAAAATTATTATATTGCAACTTATTTCATGTTAA
>NC_068981.1:135160469-135181345 GCF_001194135.2 Octopus bimaculoides
GAAGGAAAACGAACATACGTGTGTTGCCTCTCTGCAAAATGTCAGAAGTAATGGAGATTAAATACGCTTTACACCGCTTAAACTGCCAAAGGAGTAACTGTAAACAGCTGAATACTTGTCAGTGATTGGTTGAAATTATCGAAACGACAATTTTTTACATGAAATAACTTTGAATACAAAATTTTTTTTGTTCTATAACACAAAATAGATAAGTATACGAAGTTTGAGAGTCTTTCGGTACCAAAAACACTACATAAAACATAAATGAAAACTGGTGCCCCCGTTTTGAACTAGATCCGAATTTTGTACTTTATTTTCAATGAAAACGTTTGAAGGAAATATAGAAAAAGAATAAAATCTTGTACCAATTACACCTGTCTTTTAATTAATTCAAATTAATGTACCTCATCTTGAAAAGTGTAAAATTGTTGACAGTTGACATCTGGGATAATTTTAGTAACAAATCAAACAGGTAAGATGTATTAAGAATATGAATATGTTTATTCATAATGCTATTGTTTTTACACCTGCTAAATTTACCTGCCCATAAAAGTCAAATTTAGTCAGAAAGATCAGCTAAAATTATGTAACTAAAACCACTGGCATATAACCAGCCATTTACAAAATTTCAAATCTGTATGTAGAAAATTAACAAAGTTACAAGCAAATATTGTGGACACCCCACTTGAACCTGAATAAATCAAAATTAAAGTAAACAGATAAGCATTACATTTGACAAATTAATTTTAACAATAAAGGGTTAAATGGTCAAAACTGTGTAGCTGTTCACTTACTTGTGATCCTGGTAATGGTGGGAACGAATTAGACTCAAATTCAAATAATGGCTCGGTAAATTTGTTATTGGTAGATAATTGTGATGAGGTTTGGCGCTAAAAAACAGAAAGGAAAATGATTTTTTTTTTAAATTTAAAATACTAATGATTTATATTAAAATATTTTATTACAAAGTACAAAAGTAATACAAAATACACTCACAGATAATTTAGAATTATCGTCCTCTCTTTTTCTCCGGTTTTTATAAATTTTCCTGTAAATGTACAAAAGGGGGTATGAATTAATGATATAAAATATAGGGGATTTTGGAACAATGACTCACACAAGGTCATAAGTTCTAATGCCAAACTACAAATAATATCCCAAATTTTCTTGGTATTAACTTTAGAAGATACGACAATAATAAAAACAAAAAATGATAATATGGAGTGCTGTTTCCCTATAGAGTTCAATCTATTATATCAATTTAGGAAACCAAATAACCAAAGTATATAACATAATGAGGGAAACAATAATCTCTGGTGCCATACCTCTGTGGTTGTGGGGCTGTAGAATCTTTACTAGAATCTGATAAGTGGCTGATAGGCATTGAAGAACTGGAGTCTACATTGGTAGATGAGTGAGTAGTAGTAGTAGTAGTTGTAGCACTACCCCCGGTTGTGCTAGAATGATGATGGTGGGCTGTATGACTGTGATGACAATTGTCAACACCTTTCCGGTTGGGAAACAAAGGTGGTGTCACATGGGTATTTTCTGTACTCCTTGGACTGGACCGATGAGCATTTGGATTCTGGTGACGATCATGAGGTAACCGACTATCGCTACTGGCTCTCTCTTGATTAAGACGATTTGGCTTTGCAGTACGACTAAGGGAGGAGGAAAAAATTTAACCTGATAAATGCTGTGATTGATAATTTCATTTTAAATTTGTCTCTGCCTATATATATTTGTCTTATGTAAGAATGCAGTTGGGGGAAAAAAGCGCTACATTAGTGGACATTCACTGGAATTTAGGAGTGTACTCACTGAGAGGAATTATTAAAAACTAAATATCCACTTTTCTAAAAATCTTATTAAGTATTTAGTATTGCAATTCTGGGAGTTAACTATTAGTTCATGTTAGTTTTGACTGTATTAAAGGAAGAAGCTATTTCAACAATGTATTGTATCAAGTTTGTATGTACATGTGTGTGTGTGTGTGTGTGAAACAAATGTAAAGTAATTGGATTTATTCAGATTTGAATTAACAATGCATCTCATAGATTTGAGACTTTGCTGATGTGACTATTTTTAGAATGACATTGTAGGGTTGGTGTGAAAGGCCAGATATGGCAAGTATCAACATAAAACAGGCAGAATATTTGGACCAGATATGGCCAGTTTGAATGCTAAATGGTTAAATTAGTTTAGAAAACGCTAATAACAGTCTGGATGATTTAGACTGTCATAACTATCTTTAAAAACGAAGATGTTAATTTAGTCCTAGATTACAATGGATTATTGTGGCTTGAAAGGTCTTGCATGATTGGGACTGGCTTAGGGGCTTAAACAAAAAAGGAAAAAGTTAGCAATGCTGAAAGGACAAAAAATACAGAAACTATATTGGGTGTGTGTGCGGATTGAACTTGTAACCATACGCTCAATCCAACAATCTACCGTGCCTCCAGTGATAACAATACATTTAAATCTAACCATGATAATAAGCTGGGTGTCTAGTTCTCTCTCCACAACCATATACAGCAGTTTCCACACTAATATATAGTGTCACAGTAGATAATGTGTTTCAATTTTATCAATGGTTTCTAAAGAAAATAGTCCATAAACCTTAAAGAGTAAGTTTGTTGAGATTATAAACACTGATCTACTCAGCACTACAGAAATTGAGTTCAATAATGTAGCACATATCTAGACATAGTCCATAAGCTTTATTCAATACACTTCTGTCCTAGATATCATTTTCAAACCAAGTTCTGGTTACACAAGAGTTTAATCATTTATACAGAAAATTTACTATCTTGGTAATTGCAACAGAACCATCACGAAATATGGGAATAGTTTACATTAACTGCACAATGTATATTCTAATAATTAATCCCTTCTCCAGTTTTACTCTGAAAACGTATAACATTTATGTGGATAAATGACAAACATTACTACTGTTATGCCTAAATGTTAACATTCATTAAGTAGGGTCAGGATTGACAACAGCTCTACAAGTTATAGAAGTTAAATGTGTCACACTCATCAAATAAAGCACAATCTACTTGCTTCAATTTCTAAAGCTGAAAACTAAGTAGCCCTCCATATTAGGCCAATCTCAGAAAAAATACAATCCTCTTCTTAAGTGAGTTAAAATTTTAAAATTTACATGCAGTGGAAATAAAAATAACAAACTGCTAATAAAGCTCTACAGGCAAAATTGAAACTAGATGCAATTATCATTACTACATAAGAGTGAATCCTCATTTTGTGCTGCTAAAATGCAATTTAAGAACTAAAGATAGCGGACATATTTATACTTTAACTATAATTTTCATTATGAGTAGATAATACTTACCCAACACGCATATTTGGAAATTGATGTCTACCAGGAGTGTTTAGTTTGACACCTGTTGCTTGGTATCCATTCATTGCAAATACCTTAAGAAATGAAAATAATTCTTAAAGAAAATAAATTCTAGAAATATAGATAAAATTTAAGTAACCAATGAATAAAGATAAAACACAACGATTAGCAGTAGAAATTTATTTGAAGCCATGATAGATAAAAGTTTTAAAAAGATTTTTACCATGCTAGGATCCATTATGGTGTGACCAGCTGGTGGCCAAGAAGGCATGACAGGATAATATAACTATAAAAGGAAAGAAGAAAAAAAAAAGCCATTAAGCAAGAAACAATCATGAAGAATTCTCCCCACTTGCTTCAATAGTGAAGCTTTCTGTAACTCTTTGACTGACTTCCCTTCGAAACCACCACTTCCTCACCTCTAGCACTACAAGCATGACCTGAGCTGCAAGTTGAAACACTTGCAAGATTATAATGGACTAATCCCAATTATGCATGGATAATCTCCTGAATTTAAAATTTCACTAAAGAATTTTCCTTGTCATTAAAAATTGATTTTTTCCTCTCATTTTGGTATTTATATAGAGCAGTATTTCTCAACAATCTTTATGCCATGCTCCACTTCAATAGGGGAAGAAAAGCAACCATGATGAATGAATGAATGAGGGAGAGAGATAGGAGAGAAGAGAGAGTGGGGGGGGGCATATTGTGAAGAAAAGTTCTGATTAAAACTAAGTTTTATTCACTCATTACTTTGGCTCCATTCTAAAGTAACTCATACTACACCAAAATATTGCCATAACCCACCTTCAGAAACACTGATCTAGAATTAGTTGTCATTCTGAGTACAATCTCAGTATCCAGCACACTGGGCAGGTTTCTCTCACCATGACCTTAGGCTGACCAATACCTTGTAGGTGGAATTTGGCAGAGAAACTAAGGAAGCTTCTCATATATGAATATATAAATATGCATGCTGATTTGCATTGCTAGTGGATAGAAATATGAAGAAAACTGGAGCATCAAATTAGACATTCCTTACTATTAAAAGTGCAGTGGAAGTAGTGATCAGCATGTTGGGAATCTGTAACCAACAACACTGTTGTCACAAATTCAGATTTAAAAAAAAAACTAAATAGAATAAGAGAACAAAATTATTTTTACAGCATATACTGCAGAATTAAAACACTGGGAATTTTAGCCACAAATGTCATACCTGCCCCAAAAGAATCCTTCCCTTCACAAATGGATTGTGAACTAGATTGAATTCATGAATCTCAAAAAGGTTCTGTGAAAGGTGCATCTCCTTCTTCAAGACACACACACACACACACATACTCAAAAACTACTACAATATTGAGATGAAAGAAAACCAAGTTATACACACTGAAATATTTATCAGTTTTTAGCCTCTTATTTGATGGCTTTTTTTTTTTTTTTTTTTTTTTTGCATAAAAAAAATTTCGCTTATCTATACAAGTTTCATTTCTGAGAATCAATGACAACGTAATCACTACTCAGATTTTTTTAATAAATTTGGTTTATAGTCTTTACTTGGCAATATAAAGGAAACGTCAAATCATATTTTGCATTATGTGCTGATTAATAAATAATGATAATGTAAAGCTGAAATTCCTGCAGCATAGTTTCAAAGCCTGTCAATATAATGCATTACATTATATTTCATTTTAAATCCTTTTTAACTTACAAAGTATACTTTAAAATCAAAATACATTTTTCAGAATTGTGACATACTTACTTGCTGAAAATTTAAATTTGGTACATATGCAGCATATCTTTGTGTTGAATTGTAAGCTTGCTGTTCAAACTGCGGTTTTAACCCATTTCTCGGTACATATGTTGACCGTATTAAGGGTTTAGCTTTTATTCGAGCCTGTTCACAATACAAAATTCAACAGTTTAATATGATGATATGCAAAATACAAGTGCATAACTCTTCTTAATATTTTTCCTACACAAATATATATCAAGAATAATGGCTGAGGCAAGGATGGTTTGACACTGGTTATGTGAACACAATGAGTCTGTACCATAGTGAGAAACAAATAATTCCGGAAACTGCAAAAACAAAAATTTGCAGGATAAAAAAAAATTCACCAAAACTATCCTGAAATAATCAGTTGCAGAATTGATGACAGAAAAAATTGATAAAGATAGTGCAATTCCTATTAGGCTCACCCCATAAAGTGAAGTCGTTGTACTGATCAAATAGGTCATAAGATTGTTTTTATCTAAATGACCTAATTAGTATTGGGGGTTGTTGGAGTGGAGATATATCTAAAATAAAGAAATGGAGGGGTTTCAGACTAAATACCTCTGCTAATGAAGAAAGTTACTTTAAATGAAAGGTAAGGACAGAAATTAACATTACAACTAGTAGTAGTAGTAGTAGTAGAAGAAGAAGAGAACATGGTGTGAATGAAGGTAAGTAGTGTAATCTGATTTGGTTCAATCTAAGGAGATAGGTAGAAGTTGCTTTTATAAACTGATCAATCTTTCAGTATGAAGCAGGTTACCAGGAAATTCTGGTACGTAAATTTGTGTCTAAACACTTACCATTATTGGTTTTCCAAGAAAAGACTTTACTTCTTCACGTAGATATTGATAGGCTCTTTGAGCATCTTCATCAGAGTCAAAAGTCACATACCAATTATCATTGTGCGCAAATTCACAGCTAACGAATTTGGGGCAATTGCTACCGGAAAATAGAGTTTCAACATCCTATAAGTGGAGAGAGACGAGAAGTTATAAAAAAGATAAGCAAAATTCATAGGCACATTATGACAAGTAATATATTCTAAACAACAGTAGCATTAAGCTCATATCGTCAAACCTAGCAAAAAATGAATTTTTACTATCTTCAGAGTAAAATTTAATATTTTTTAAACATATTTTCATTCAGAAATTAGTTTGGTTATTCTTTCAGTTTAATAGCCTGAATTGATAGAATATGCATTGAATTATTAAGAGAACCTTACTTGAACGGGAGTAGATGCTGGAATTTCGCGTAGTATCACAATACATCTGTTGTGATTAGGCCGCACCTTTTCACCTTTATCATCAACTTGTACATTCTGACACTCTATGAAGTAACATACAAAATCACAGTATAAATACAGTGGATATAGGTAGTAAATTTAACATTAAATGGGAAAATACAAAATGTTAACAATTAACAATAACAGGGTTTTATGATTGATATATTTCAAATAGTGTTTTTCTTACTAATTCAGCCAAGAAAAATTTAATATAAATTAAAGGAATTCACAGCAATTGAAACAGATATGAATTTTTCAGCAACTCACCTCGAAGAACATCCACAACCAGGTCGTGATTATTTGTCAATCGCTGAACCTGACTGAAATTTGCAACAGCCGATATAGCCACATACTGGTCAGCATCCATTTGTGACATTAAATATGTATCAGATGTCAAGTTTTCTCTGTAAAATGAAATTTAAGATCAATTTTAATTAAATTCATAAGCTTATATACAGTAATCTCTCTACTATTGTGGGTGTTACGTTCCAACCCCCACCCCCGTAATAGGTGAAAATCTGTGAAGTGGAAACAGTACTGTAGTGTATTTTCTTATTATTCTTACAATTTGTATATATTTATCTTATAAATGCAAAACAACACCATGGAGAAGTTGACATAAGCTTAAATAATGAACCATGGTATGGGAAGGCATTACTGTGCATGCACATTGTTTTAACATCCACTTTTTACAAGGAACAAACAATTTATTGAGGCATCCACCTCACCTGTTTCTAAGCAAGACAATATTTTGCCATTGCCAGATATGTTCCCACACAATACTGAAAATGATCAATTGTGCTCATTTGACAATAATACTCACAACAATCATGTGAAGACAAGACAAGACACACATTACACGACAGGCTTCTTTCAGTCTCTCTATATCAAATCCACTCAAGATTTTGGTCGGCTATGGTAACCGACAACCTACCATTTTACTAAGTTTCATTGTACCCATGGTCTTCGAAAGTCTG
Organism: Octopus bimaculoides; assembly: GCF_001194135.2. Lineage (NCBI taxonomy): Eukaryota > Metazoa > Mollusca > Cephalopoda > Octopoda > Octopodidae > Octopus > Octopus bimaculoides. The sequence continues at coordinate 135,167,867 of NC_068981.1, forward strand.
TGAAGACATGTTAAAGAATTACAGGGGACCGACATTCTGAGAAGGAAAGAAACTAAGCTTTACTGACTGGCAATGGGATCTTTGCGGCAATATAGGTGATGTGGGAAGAGAGACAACTCAGTCAAGACAGTCTGACTGGAGATGACAAGTGATCGACTAGCTCTGCAGTTATTTCAGTAACAACAGAAAGGTTAACACAGCTTGTATGTGTGTGTGATTTCATGCTTATCAGTTAAATGGCCAGCCTTTGAATGTGGTCAAGAATATCTAAGTGTGTAGCAGCAGTATACAATTTCTAATCAAAGTAATTTTGGGGGTTTGGGGTTATTTTGATTCCAAAGAGAAAGGTCCATTTTGAGATGCAAATTTTACTACATTAAGGATCTGCATTGCAAAGAAGTTTGATATTTGAAACAAATGCAATGTGAACTGGTCACGCATGCATGTTGCACTGTGATTTAAAAAAAAAAATCTATGCAATGATTAAACATTTCCTTTTTGTTATGAATAAGACACAATTGGCCAGACCTCCAATGGAAAATGTTCCAGGCTTCTGTTCATGGAGGGAGTAGAGATTTAGTATGAGGTACCTTAACTATCCATTCATATGTGCAAAAGACTGAGGAGGAATGAAAGATGGTGTTTTGTGGGAGTGGGCATTGTTGGAAGAGAAAGCAAAAAGGTCACTGATATATAAAAGGAAAATGGGGGGGGGGGGCACTGACAGGAGGGGAGTAATGTGCATTGATCAAGTGTGGATCAAATAGAGCTTTATCAGCATTATGATAGCCTAATGTGACATGAAGCCAACAAACCAAGAGACAAGAGGCGGGTGGAGCCCCATAAGCAGATAGTTTTGACAAAAAACTTTATATGCCAAAGAGGGTAAAAACATTTGATGTTGAAAGCAACAACACATTCATCAACAGAGAGCTCATTACTAAATGATACAGAACACTATAGAATCTTATGACACCAACATTTTATACAAGCCTGCGAAAGTTAGCAAACAAAACAAGTGGATGAATTTATACCATATAAAATACTGAAAATAATTGCTAGTAACTCTGCTTACCAGTCCATGACACCACTTTAGTTCACATCAGAATTTTTTTTTAATAAGCAAATATCTCATGAATATTTAATGAACTCGTGTTTAGTTGAAATCCCACCCAAACCTTTATATGATTCACTCATTTCTATTATGCTGGCATTATCACTTTTATTTTGTAATATCATTACTTTTTTTTTTTTTAAATAGAAATTATCAATATAGAGCAAAGATAGCCAAATCCTTCTGATACCAACTCACCTGCACTCATACTTCTCTAATACTAACATCATGATCTAAGCTGAAACCCTTTATCAAAAATTCATTCTAATTCATGTTCCAAACACCAGTTTAACAACAAACCTATTTTACAAAAATTCTTGATTATTTTTTTTTTTAAATATAACAAAAAGATTAATTAATTCCTTCCATAACTTGCTTCTTTTTTTTCTTTTTCCTACTATTTTATATACATAACATGAAAAAGTAGTTTTAGATCAATTTATTGTCAACACCTTCAGCACTAACAAATATATTTTCCTAGAAATTTTTTATAAGCACAGAAACCCTAATTTTGCTACATCCAAGATACTCAAAAGAACAGTTAAGCATTCCCCTATAAATCTCTCTCTCCTATTGAACACATTGCCTATTATGACTGCATTCTTAGTACACTTTATGACTTTGTAAACTTATTCATAAATAAATTTGGGGAACTACAGTGATACAAAATTGGTTAAAAACAAAATAAAAAATACCTTGAGAAATAGTACTCCAATTGTGTCTTGAGCAACCGACGGATCTGCTCTTCAGACAGAGTCCCATCAAGCTGAGTTTTACTGTCATCTGGAAGAAAGTTAAACCATGGAGAAAACAAAATTGAAGAAAATTAAAATATAAGCATGAAATATTTTTTTTCTAGCTAGCTACAAATAGGTGGAGTGCTTCAAATACCAAATGGTAACTAGTTAAAAGATACTGTATTTGGTGGAATATAAGATACACTTTACAAAAAAAAAAAAAGTCTCAGAAAATCACCCAAGGCCCTATTACATACATTTTCCTGAACATGCACTGCTGAAATTGCGGTATGACTAGTATGCTTGTGCATATTTTATGCTATCAAATCCAATAACTCATAACTGCAAATGAGGAAAATGGACATCTGAAAAGTTTTGATTTCAATTATTGCAAGTGCAGTGTGAAAATTTTACAAGCAAATTTCATTTATCAATACTAGTATTAAGAAATTTTAACAGCTTCTTAGTCTAAATTGCTAGAGTAAATCTATTATTAATGTTTTTTTTGTTTTTTTTTACTTAGCATGAATTTCTAAAGAAAATATAAAAATGTCCAAAAGACACCTAAATGAAAGATATCCAGTCCCTAGAAGATTAAAGTAAATGAGGTAGAGATGATAATCTCCCTAGTTGTGCTGCAGTGATACATGAGCAAACTGGCTGTGTTGATGACAGAAGTGACATCTCCAGTTATAAAACCCAACCTTAACTGCAAACTTAAGTGTAAATGCATTGACAGTCAGCATAGTGCACATTGATTTATGTTGCAGGCATTTGTAGCGCAGACATGTGGAGCTCTGCTGTTTTGCATGCCTTTTCTGATACCAGTTTGCAAAAATGGGTGAAAAAACAGCAATGATACAATTACATAATTTTCTTATTTGCAATGGTCGAAATTGAACAAATACAGAATAATTATAGAGAAATACTGATGATTGATTAGCTACCAGCATATTTTATTGTCTGAATGTGATCACTTTATTTTGAAATTTAAGAGACGGCATACAGATTCTAGGATGTTATGTGTCTACACTCAAAGATTGGAACTCTGTATAACATGTGATTTTTCATTGCAAATTTGAATATTTGGTTATGAAGTGGAAGAAGTAGCTATTTCAGCAAGTTACAAAGGAGCAATGTCTCTAGACTGTGGCACAACAGAATGATTGATAAAGAAAGATTATAATCTTATTTTCTTGTACCCACTAGAACTCTATTAATTTTAACACATCAAAATTTTCATGAGAAACAACAGCAAAAATTAAACTTTCTGTAATTTGAAAGGGATGTATATATATATATGAGAACATTTTTCCATCGTTTTTGATTAATTTCACTTAAAATTAAATATTTCATGGTACATCTAATATTGTTCTCATATCGTTACCTTGAATCTAAGATTTCATAACTACTTTAATCACTTGAGCTCTACACTAAATTCAAATACCATGAACTGAACTTGTAGGCTTTTTGAGCACTAAATTCATCACAACCACATCCTTGTTCAATACCCATTCTCATATGGTTGTACCAAGACTTTGTAGTCAAAAGTTGAAGTCAGTAAAAATGTACAAATTGTAATATAATGAGCTAAAAATGTTCAGTTTCACAGATACTAGTTTGTTTGCTGCACCAAAATAAATGAAGTTTAAAGGATTTCTATGAAGGAAGATCTGGTAGAATCAATTCTGTTTCTTAGAGAATAATGCTAAATCTTCGATTTCAGATTTTTTTTGTTTTAACCTCTATTCTACAGATACATTGTTTCTTAAAATTTTGTAGGGCTAAACTTTTCAATATTTTGCAATATAATTTTTATTTCATTAATGTAAACCTTTCAGGTTACATTCACTTAAGTCTTATTCCATCAAAGCTTTAATATCGAAAATGAAACGTTACGCATCTGATTTTTAGTTTCATAAACAGAAGTCAGAGTTGGAATCAATGGTACCAAATGTGTTTTGTGTACTGACTCCACAGCCCTCGCTTACACCCAATTTTCTTCTTCCTTACAACATAAAAGGGGAAGATCTTGAATTTAAATGTATTAAAACTGAGTACACTACCTTGCAAGGCAACAGTTTCAGTTGTAGAATATATAATTGGATTACTGGTTGCTGCAATTCCAGTGGTCCCAATTATTGTCCCACTACTAGCAGCTGCAGAACCAGAATTACTACTCTGATCTGCTGCTGGCACTGTAGGTGAGGTTGTCAGTGTTCCGGGTGTGGCTGTAAACTCTGCAGATGTAGCTTGTAGTGGGGATTCAGCTGCAGTAGCGACTGTAGAGAATAACCCACCACCAGTCTCTAGCTTGTTTATGTCACCATTTGCAAAGTGGAAGTTTCCTGGGAAAATATTAAAATGATAGATAGTAAGAGAGAAAAGGTACTTTAACACAAGAATATACCTTATAAACAAAACAATGTTACTAGAGAAATTTCTTTAATAGTTTCCAAACAAGCATATTAAAAATCACAGCCATTAATGCTTAAAAGGAAATCTATTTCCCATAGGTTTCTTTGTAACATGCAATCCAAAAAAGGCTTCATGTCATGACCAAGATTTTCCAGAACACAATGTTTCCACAATGCAGGGGATGCCTGTACTAAGAACCTACTACCTCATGTCTTCTGTTACTGCCATTTATAGGTTTAAAACAAAATTCATTGTTACAGCAAAATGCTATGAAAAGCTGGTTACAAACCTATAAATTAAACTTAGAGAAATTTCTGCACAATCGTGGTTACAGTTAAAAATATAAAAAGAAAAAACATTACAAAACAAAAATGCCATTAAGAGAGAATACTAGGGCTTTTTTTTAACTCCCACCATTTTTTATTTTTATTTTCCATGTGAATCCAATTAAGTCAGAACTTTCTGACGCCCAGATGTACATATTTTCTGTAAAGAAGAGAATATACAACAAATGTTTGCTCTTTTGACCACACCAGCAAGGATAAAAGGTTAAGTCAAACCAGGTGAGATTTGAACTTGGATCACAAAGTGACAGCCAAATACCATTTTATCTGCCATCTACTGCTCTGATTATATTTAAAGTATTACAAAAGATTAAAGAACTATTTCATGAAAGCTATACAGATTCCCTACCAAAACAATATAATATACACATTTTTTTTTTGTTTAAATAACAAAAATAATTAGATCTTTGTTTAAAATGATCACAAGTTAGAATAAGGCAAATTAAAAAGAAAAATAAGTCGTTATCAATAATAAATGAAAATATCTCAATAACAAAAGTTTTAATTGTAAATACCAAATAGGAATAAAATGCACAAGCATAAAATAATACAAATGTTCACTGGAGGGTGGGAATTGCATAACACTGGTAACTTAAGAAACAGTAATATTTTGGAAAATGGATATTTTTAAGGAAGCCAACATGAGAAAATTGGTCAGTTGTTTTGCTTCAGCTCTAACTCAAATCACTTTATGACAATCCAGTTTTTTGATCACTTAATCCAGAATAGCTTTCCCCCTAAAACTAGAATTATAAGCTAGTGAGCAGCCATTTCCACCTTCAAATTACTTAAATCAGAGTTTCCTACATTCTATATGACTATCAATTGTCAAAGCCAGCAGGTATTTGCATCGCTCTGCAGCTGAATACAACACTTTTTTGTACTGCTTTGGCAAAGGAGTGGTGTCAGCTACAGGCTTTTCAAGGTTGGGGAATGATTGATACAGTTGATAATCAGTTAAAACACGAGTAAACTGTCATTTGCAGGAGAAACGTAGGCAGAGAGATAGGAGTAAAGCTTGACCAAGTGATTAGTGTGGGATGCTGGGTTACTGAGCCTACACAGAGTGGGACAGATATGCAGCAAAGTAGCTCAGGAACAGAGAGCATTGAAGTAGCAATGAGAAGGAAAGGGAAGGAGAAAAAAGAGCTAGAAAGCAGATGGTACACATGGATCAGAGGTTGTAGTGTGTTCATTATTTTTGCAAATCAGTAGAATCACTTCTATTTGGATGCAGATTCGGGATTTTTGCACAAGTGTCCCAGCTATAGAAGTAATTCCCTATTATTTCCTTAAGCTGCGTTAAGCATCATCAAGCAATAAAATCCTTTCTGATTTTGAAGGGGAATGTTGTTTTGGGACTAGCAGTTTTGCATGTGGGATATTAAAAAAAGATATGCAAGACATAGCAGTTACAGCAATTGTAAAACTTTTAGTAAAGGGGTAGGGATTTGTTCATGACAATAAAAAGTGAGATACAAGATTATTTCCTTTACTAGTGATTACATAATTTTTTTTTCCTTCTGAGTCTAAACACTATTGGATGAAAATGAATGTGATCATCACCACATTCCACACCTTTGTTTTGCCTACAAGAGCTTACTATTACATTTTTTTTTTACTTATTACAAAATTACAAATATATATATACACACACATACATAGTTTTACTTGTCATTTGACTGTAGCCATGCTGGAGCACCACATTTAGCCAAACTTCGACCACAAGGCATTCTTTGTAAGCCTAGTACTTACTCTATCAGTCTCTTGTGCTGAACCACTAAGTTATGGGGATGTAAACACACCAACATTGGTTGTCAAGCAAGGATGGTGGGACAAACACAGACACACACACATATATATATACACACACACACACACACAACGAGATTCTTTCAGTTTCTGCCTGCCAAATCTACTCACAAAGTTTGGGTGGCCCGAGGCTATAGTAGAGGACACTCGCCCAAGGTGTCACACAGTGGGACTGAACTCCGAACCATGTTGTTGGTAAGCAAGCTACTTATCACATAGCCGCCACTGCACCTACATATAAAATTTATGCAAGTTCTCAGTCAAATCGTCCAACCCATGCTAGCATGGAAAGCGGACGTTAAACGATGATGATGAACAAACACTACAACTCTTGGTAGCCATGTAGTCTAGCAAAGTTGGAACTTCTATATTTATATTGCACAGCTGATGTCAAATTAAACATGGTATTTAAGTAAATAAAAAAGAAACAATATAGAAAACTGTATTAAAAAGAGAAAAACAAAACCAAAAAAAAAAAAAAAAAAAAAAAAGGTTGAATATATCTAAGTTTAACTTTTGTATGATTCACTCTCATATTTTACCTTCAGTGTATCAAAAGGGCTTTTTGGCCATATTCAGCTGCTTAAGTATTTCTCTCAAACGTATTAAGATATTCAGGGCAAAGCTCCAAGCATTCATCATCATCATCATCATCGTTTAACGTCCGCTTTCCATGCTAGCATGGGTTGGACGATTTGACTGAGGACTGGTGAAACCGGATGGCAACACCAGGCTCCAGTCTGATTTGGCAGAGTTTCTACAGCTGGATGCCCTTCCTAATGCCAACCACTCAGAGAGTGTAGTGGGTGCTTTTACGTGACATTTTTGTTTGAAAACCTCAATTACTGGCAAATTAAAAGTGAAATGTCAATCTATTCAAATTATGTTCAAAACCTCCATATGAAATGAGTTATTTCCAGCACACACTAACTAGCCTGATCAATATCTTATATCTGGTAGACAGTGAAATTTAACGAAAGGTTCTCACTTTTTTCCATCGACAGTCATTTTCTGTTGAAGAATGGCTTGCCTTTCTGCTACATTGCAATATCTGTTCACAACTTCAGATAGCTACATCACTTTTGAGTACCTCATGAATTCATATAAATAATGTATTAACCTGTTTCTGCTGTCATCTACAATTACTTGATCTACCAATAAGCAAATGATAAGCTCAGTTTGTTTAACTGTTAATATGAATCTAGTTCCGTTTTAAGAACAAAATTTCAAGTTAATTTACATTCTTAAACACCAGCTTAATACTGGCACTCCGTTGCTTATGATGACAAGAGTTCCGGTTAATCTGATCAACAGAACAGCTTACTTGTGAGATTAACATGCAAGCGGCTGAACACTCCACAGGTACATGTACCCTCAACGTAGTTCTCAGGGAGATTCAGCATGGCAGTGAGTGTGACAAAGCTGGCCCCTTGAAATACAGGTGCTACACATTTTCTGTCAGCTGAGTGAACTGGAGCAACATGAAATAAAGCGTCTTGCTCAAGAACACAATGTACCGCCAGGAACCGAACTCACAACCCTACGATTGCTAACCAATGACTAAGCCATGTGCCTCCACAACCAGCTTAATAACTACCAAGTTATTTAACTTAATTCTTCATTATTTTCAAACTTTACTGCAAGAAAAGGAGTGTATTTCAACAGAAATAATAATAAGAGAGTTAACTTTGTTTAAAATTACATATGATGCACTTCATTTGCTTTTTATTGTAATATATAATTGCTTGTAAATTTCCTGTTAGCTGCTGAAATTATTTTATCACTAAAGTTTACCTTGCATGTCTCTCAAATTCTACATCCTATTTCTTTGGTCTACCAGTTACATACCAAGATAAGTGAGTAAAAACAAGAAATATATATTCTTTATGAACCAAATCTTAAATGTTAAATTTTGGATTTAAATGTTTATTCACCACAAGAAAATGGTTTCTTACATGACGTAATTCATTTGTTCATTGATTAAAAAAAAATGTGTCTGAAACAGCTGTAGTGAACCTTAACCCGTATGTGATTTTACTGGTACAAGTGTATCATAATCATCATTTAATGTCTGTTGTTCAGGCTAGCATGGGTTGGACAGTCTGACTGGGCTGGCACGCAGGAAAGCTGCACCAGACACCAGTCTGATTTGGCATGGTCTTCTATGGCTGGATGCCCTTCCTAATGCCAACCACTCCGAGAATGTAATGGTTGCTTTTATATGCCACCTGCCAACATGCACTGAGAGCTACCATTATGGAGAGAAGAGCATCAAAAGGGAGTCATAACCTACCACCCCTTCGTCCATGGATAACCATGTCACTTTTATAACTAGTTTAATTGCTAGTTTGATTTATATTAAAATAAGTCATATTATTTTGACCAAATTTCTCAATATGGTGAAAATAATCTCACCAAGACCTAGCCACATCAACTATGGTCCAGCCCCAGTGTACTTCTTATGTTGTACACATGAAAACACAGATGTAGCTTATAGAAAGTGCACTTTAGTAGCAAAACAAGTCTCACAGAAATGCTTGTATTTTGTAAGCAATGCTAGCTTTCAAATGCCCAATATTATATCATGATCATTGTTTTAATGCCCACTCTTCCATGTCTGCATGGTTCAGACAGAATTCATTAAGATTTTCTAGAGCTGAATACCCTTCCTGTCACCAACCCTCACCTGTTTATAAGAAGGTAGTATTTTTTATATGCCACTTTCCAACTGCTGCATGATGCCAAAACAAAAAGCCACAATCACTTCCACTCATGTATAAATATATTTCTGTTGAAAGTGTTGGGAGTTTGTTTGAGTTTCCATCTACCAAATCTAATCAAGGTTTTGGTCATCCTGGAATTATTGGTGCAATGCACATGTCCAAGATATTACAGAGAGGGAGTGGACTCTGAACCATATGGTTGGAAAGTAAACTTTTTAACTGCCCTGCCATGCCTGCACTTATGTGCATGCACGTGCACACACACAAATCTCATCATCATAATTTAAAGTCAGTCATCCATAATATGTCGAATGCTTTCAAAAGGATTTGTTGAGTCAGTTGACGGCCAATGGTTAATATACCTTCTTAATTACAATCACTGTACAGAGGGTACCAGATGATTTCTCATGGCACAAGAACTAGAGAGGCCACTAACTAACAAGACAAAGAAAAAGCCTCCTAAACTGACTGGTGGTGCAATGGAAAGTGGGGGTGGCTTTAAACCAGGTGATGAGGCTAAATAAAGTATGATAAATGAACAAGAACAGAAGTCTTGCTATATACAAAACACATGCCCACCCAACATTATACAAAGGTGGGAGTAGCTGGAAAGAGAGATAGGATCATGGTGACATGGAGACAGAATATACATTAAAGATGCAAAGATGGTGAGGTATAAGAGAGAATATGAGCAGAGGACAGGAACCAGTGGGCAGATGAGTTAGTAAGTATGTGAAGAGGGAGTGACAGATGGTTGAGATAGGGATAGAAATGAATGTAACGAATGAATGAACAAGAGTGATCCCGGAAGGTGGTAAGTGGTAGTACAGAAAGAGTGGAAAGCTGAAGTATAATAAACCTGTAGATAGTTATGGTTCATGGTGTGCAGGGTGGAGGAGACAAACAGTAAGAGATGGTAGCAGAGGAATGGAGAGATAGACACAGCAAGTGCTACACTTACACAGGCACAGTTGTTTCCCAACCACATAATTCTGGGTTTTGTCCCACTGTGTGGCATTTTGGCCAAGTGTCTTCTACTATAACCCCAGGCTGACCAAAGCCTTGTGAATGGATTTGGTAGACAGAAATTGAAGTGTGTGTATTGTATGCATGAATGTAAGCATGTTTTTCCTTGTCTTAACATCAAGTGATAGTTGTAAATGAGTGTCACCTGTAATACAAGCAGTATCATTCATTTCCAATACTCTGAGAAAGCATGCCTAACCATGAAGAATGGCCATCCAACATAAGCAAGAGGGATAATACTTGCAGTCAACAGACAAAGAAATGAAATAATTTCCTTTTAAGCTTCAAGTTATTTTTATTGGTAAGCAAGCAAAGAGAATATTTGGGCCAGATATGGCCAGTTTAAATGCAAAGGTGCCACACAGTGGGACATGGCCTTGTAGTTGGAATGCAAGCATCTCAATCACATACCCACAGTTGCACCTATCCTTTTAGTTTTAGAATTAGAACTAAAATGTTCAAGCTGGAAACAACTTTTTTGAATTATGAAAATTCTCATGCATTTTTAAGTAGCCAAAAGTATCTGGAAAGACACCTTGTTTAAATATTTAAAAATAGTATTGCTCACCGTCAGTACTAATATCATCCCACTGATGAATGTCCTGTTGTTTACTTAAAAACACAGTTGCATTAGGGTTTAATCCAGCGCTCTTCTGAGTGACCTATCAAAACAAGACAAAAATTAGTCATATATAGAGATCAAATCATATACAAATAATTAATACATTTTCAAAAAAAAAATCTGAAAGTGATTTTTAAAAAAATTTTCACTTATAATAAAACAAGTGTTGCTTGCCCAACATAAAAACTGCTTAGTGTAAGAAAACAGCCTTATAACCTAATTGGTTTAACCCTTTTGATACCAACCTATCCAAAATTGCCCAAGAAAAATTTTAGTCAAAATTATTAAACCACCCCAAAACAGTCATAATAACCTATTCATATTTTAATGAGGATTGCAGCAGAAAATTCATTAGTCTATTCATGAAAATACATGGTCTCACTATGTAAAGACTTGAGCTGCACTATTTGCCTTTATTGTGCATGATATCTGAGCACAATCAAGCAAACTGGAGATAATCTATACAAAATATTATATAGTAAAATTTATGAGCTTGGATTAAATTTGTATACCATGGTGAATGAAAGATACCAATGTTTCAAAAGTAACCTGTACCTGAACTAATTTCTCTTTCAGAAAGGTCAGTCATAAAAACTTAGTATCCTTAAACTCCATTATATTGTTAAAATGGTCACGAATATAATGCTATATATAATAAAAGTCTATTGCTATATTTGAATTATTTAAAAATAATTCTTTTCCTTTATTGAAATAAACTGTATGGTGCTGCAGCACGGCCACAGTCCAATAACTGAAACTACAGAAATCATAGACAAGACCATGTCAGTAATATCTACTGCATTAGTCACTATATCAGACTTGGGCAACCTTTTCTCAAGAAGTGGGCCATCTAAGATATGGTTCATCATCTGGTGGGCTGCTCCAAAAAATTCAAGGCAGTTTTTCATAAGGAATGCAATTCAAGGAGTCCCGTGGACCACAGGGTACACATGATTGCATTATACACTGCTCAGGATTCTTTCTTCATGTATGACACCTCCTCAGGGGTTTGAGGACACTGGATCGCAATCAGTTAACAACTTGCATTTGTCAATTTTTTTTTTAAACTTCTCAGCATAGGGGGTAATGGCTCCCATAATTATGGCCACAGTAAAATGGATGGTATTAGCAAATATATTACAACACTTAAATGAGAAAAAAGATTATTTTGTCCAGATATTCACATCACCATAAACTCCAGTTATGATGCAAAATCAGCAGCACTAAGGCCTTTTTCACTAACATCATTCAGCGCTGTATGTTGAAAGGAATATCCCACACTGACAAGAGAGAAGGTACAGTATAAAACTCACCAAGGGTAGCTCCACAATGCCATTTATGTACCTCACATAGTGAGAGCAAGACACAAACTAACTGATCATTGAGAAGGGAGCTGCTTGATGCTACACTGAACCAGCAAAACTGTTGGTCTGTCCTGATTAGAATTATGCAGTAGTGGAACTACATTCCATGTTGTTCCAATCATTGTGATTGGCCGCATTCTGGTGAGCAATGAGGCTAACATAAACCTCAACGGCATGTACAGTCTCAAGCTTGCCGTCTACATTTGGCTCATGGACAACTGCACCACACTAGTGGGGAAAATGAACCAACAATGCCAAAGTCATGCAGAGAATGGAGTTACTGAACCTCAAGTAAAGTTGTTTGTTGCCAACTAAAATACTGAAAATGAAAATCTTATGAGCCAAAACTGCCCATATTTAAATTTTAAAATAATAAATCTTAGAAGAGTTAAACTATCCAGTGTCAAATGTATTGAAAATGTGAGGTATAAACAAAAGAGTATGGCTGAAAACAAAATATACAGAGATTATATATCTATGACTTCCAAATACAATAATCTTTAGAAATTCCTATTTTTCTCTAACAAATTTTTATCATAGAATCATTCTGAATATATTGACAATTACAGGATTCTACTTAAATTCAGTTTAGCAAATTACATGAACAAAAGACGATCCATAGAGCACATTCTATAACGTCAGTGATATAAGTTCCGTGTCAACAGATGGTAAAAATACAGGTTACACAACGAGAGTTAAAAAAACAAAAATCTTACTCTGCTAAATAAAAATTTAGGGATAGGAATATATGACATCCCTCAAAATAAATTAACAATGGAATCCAGTCTCAACCAACTGGCAGAGATGCCACCAAAATAAACCAGTCATACATAATGTCTTTAGATAAAACCCTATGAATGTAAACAAAGATCGAAAGAACTGATGCAATTATTGCACATAAGTACCCTTATTTAGAATATTTGGAACAGTTAGCTACTAATTGTATCTGATGCAGAGGCAAATAACCAAGCACAAATCAGTTATCATTTGAAAGATAAAATTTCAATTGATGTTTTACAACTAATTAATGTTTAAAAAAAAAAATCAAATTCCTAATTTTCATCTTTTTTTTTTTTTTTTTACAATCTTAGTTTTACTGTTTAATACCAACTATAAACATATTTTTATATCTTGTTTATTTAGGGTGAGGGTGTTCTGGAGCATCTATCCATTTGTATACATGTAGCGAAAATGAAATTTGTACATTTTTTAAACGTGTATTATATAAACTCTTTTACACATTATAGATAAACTTAGAAATGGAAAGAACAAAGTCGTAGAGAAAGTTTTCGTTTAAAATACAAAAACTATATCCAAAA
>NC_068981.1:135181906-135222504 GCF_001194135.2 Octopus bimaculoides
TATATCAAGTTCTGTCGATCGACTGCAATCTCTCTCTAACATGTTTCTACATTTAAAAGTTTTTGGCCCACAAAGCATAACAACTGAAAGAGAGAATGGAATGTGGTACAAGCAAAATCCAAAGACTGTCATTATGTGACATACTACTGCTGCTGTTACAACTACTGATATTTTTGTTGTTCTTTATACAGTTGGCACAAAGCCATAAACTTAGCAAAAGATGTAGTTTAAATTAGTAAACTCCAGCACATGGACTAGTATTGTTTTTTTTTTTTGTTTTTTTTTTAAATAATCAATGAGGTCTAAATTGGCCAGATTTGAATGCACAATTTTGAAGGGCTTTAACCAAATATAACAAAACTATCCAATACCCTACCAGTGTCTACCATTCACCTTCAGAATACAATAACTACATGCTTATGTTTATAAATAGCAAATTATTTAAAAAAAACCCAAAAAAAACAAATACTTGTTAATTCATAGTAGAATCAACTAAAAATATTTTAAACTACTTGTATGTTAGGCTTAATATTTATGTTTATGATTACGCTGAATATGTAATTTTTATTATTTTTGACAAAGCAAAACAATATTAACATCGTAAATGTACAATAAGACTATGTACAACAAAGTCATTGCATTTATAGTAAATATTTCACCATCACTCGCACACATTATCTAACAGATTTTCTAAGAAATACTTGTGACAGAATTTTACAAAAATCTAGCGATAAAAAGTAATGACAGTATTCTATTGCAATTAAACAAGGAAGAAAAAAACCTCATCTAAAATAATAGCTATAAACTTTGTAAAAAAAAAATATTTCAAAATAGATACTATAATAAATTTCAATAACAATTAAAAAATAGTTTCTATAAAAGAAACAAAAAAATTATAATTAGTTTTTAAATGAGTGAGAAAAATATTAGGAAACATTTTTATAGAACATATGTTGCTTAGCTGAATGCAACGTATAATACAGGAACCAATATTCTAATTAGCAACGTACCTTTTGTTTTCTTTGAACACATAAAACACATGAATTGGCTGAATAATAATAAACATCACCAGGGATCATCTAGTTTCAATTAGCAATTAGGGCTCAGACGTGTCTCATAGCAACACCTTCCCTAAGATTTAATTGTGCTTGCTAGGTACAAAGTACACAGACGACATTTCAGGTAAAACATATGTTATCTAAGAAATCGCCAACTGGTTATATCACCAAAATAATTTAAGTAATTTGTTGTCTCAATATTAATGATCATTAAAATTTTAAATGTATAAATTGTAGCTAGTGTTGTTAAAACTGAAATATTAACTGCAGACCAGTATCATATAATATAAAATACTGAAGCAGAAGCAGCCATAGCTTATGTACTGAGTATGAGCATAGGTCCACTGCTTTAAGTGAAGTAGCAGAGTAGCAGGAGTATCACTAGCAGCCTAACTGCAGCAGTAGTAGCAGCAATCGAGATGGTAGAAGCAGGCACTAAGCAAAGAGTCCCAACTGCTGATAGGTATCATGCTTCAGTAAGGAGAAAAAATATTATTCTAAATTTAAATAATAAGCAATTAACTTAACAGTATTTAAAACAAGATACAATATAAATACTTAAAACAATTATGGACTGCTTTAATTACAATGTCTTATCAGTGGAAGAATATTGCAAATATATTGGGGGGAGGGAGAATTTTTTTTTTTTTTTAAAGAAAAAAAACATCAGAAATATAAATCTAAAATAATTTTATCAAAGATGTTCATTATCCAGAATATATATGAGCTGGTACAAGTGCATTTAAAAGCAACAAGTCCATCCATAATATCCATAATGGAAGCAGTAACAGCTGTTTAACAATATAGTCAATTTCATAAAAGCAAATATTGACAATAGAATATTTAGGAATGCTCTAACCTAATAAATGAAATCAGAAGTTCATATATATACATATATGACTGAAAAATAGACTAAAATTGAAGTTTTAGATTTGAGGGGAGGGGTATGAAAATTAAAATAAAACAAGAATTTTAGAAAACCCTCAAAAGATGTAATTATATAGATACACACACACACATATATATATATTCCACAACTAATAACTGAGTAAATATTTAATTCTATTTTCTCAATCTTGTACACATGTTTGCCAATTAGCATAGCATTATGAATAACACAGGCAGGAAACATTACAAAAAAATTAAATTAACATTCAGTAAGGGGACTGTGCCACCTTGAGTAACCTCTTCAAAAAGTATATTCTTTTTAAAATATTTTTTTGTGGAGGAAGAGACACACACACAACCATTTTGACTTTAAAAACCAACATTTCTAGAATTTATTTCTGATGAAAATATAGCATTGATCAACGCAGACATTCATTAGCATATCTATGTTCCTTGATCAACGTAAAAACTAGGACAAATTTTCTGATGAGATTTTGCTTTAATCCTTGAGATTAAGAAACATCAATATCAATACCCTATAAAGTTATTAATATACATTCAAACATCTCCAGTCTAATTTAGTTATATAAATTTCTTGAACTCCCAAGTTGATGAATGAAACAAAAAGTGAGACTAAGTGTAAAGGTGTAATGTGATGAGCAAATGTTTTATTAGGACTCACCAAAATAAGTGTTTAAATTCCATTCGCATTATCCTATATTTAACACTGCCCACCAACAACTAAGCCTAGGTGGTCACTTAATTTGCTAGAAACAGCAGCCAATTGCTGTTGAAAAAGACAGACACATTAGATAAATATCCTAGATATGCAATGGCCAAGAGAAGGATGAGGTCATCATGGCCTGAAAGTTTTTGATAAATAGATCTAATCAAACAAAGTTGAGTTGGAGCAGAAACATGTCTGCAGACATGTTCCAAGACCTCAGAAGACTGTATGTATAATGTGGATCAGTTTTTAAGCATTAAAACAAGATATAGGTGGCTAAAAAGCAAAGCAATGGATGCAGTGACTGGAAAGAAGGCAACACTGCACTGATAAGCCATTTCAAGTTCAAATCAGAGATGGTTCACCAGTTCTTTGTTGTGGGACCTGGTGAGTGCCAATAGTCACTTGAGATCAAGTATCACTAGCTTTGAAAAGAAAACCAAATCCATTTGAACAGTACCAGCAAATTCTACCAAGCCAAGCACTGTTTGTGGAAAATGGTATTGTGGAAACTTGTGGTGAAAAAACAATGCATAATGATAACACGAGCCAATATTGTTAAGTTTGTCTTAACTGATTGACACCATCCACTTCAAAATTAAATAACTTTCACCATCCTGTGGTTCACATACTCAAAAATGGATTATTACCAGAAATGTGACAATAGCAAAATTAAAATGAATTCAATGAAGTCTAGTGATATAAGAACCATTATAAATTGCAAAATCCACAATGACATGTACAACAAAGACCATCAGTGACGGGAGTAAATGCTTTAGAAAACTTAATGGCAACAGCACACCAGAAAACCAGATGCAAAAGAGAGGAGGTTGTATTTATCTGCATGGGCGAAGAGCATAGTGATAATGACAGGTGTGGGGAGAGAGTGGAGACCCTAGGAATTCTGAAACCTTTTAAGAATCATAATTGATAGATCATAGTTTTGAGAAGGAATCGAACAAATTTAGCATAGTGAGAGGTAATCCAAAAGCAAATTAGTAGTTCATAATCTATCAATGATTGAATATCACAATAAAAAATTTGCTTGCTATATCAAATTTTGCTTGAATTAACCCATTGCCTGCCATGAGCCTTGTTTAGGGATCTGCTAAAAACAGTCACACTGCCAGTTTTTCATTGCAAGTGAATTGCTTATGTACATTGTATTTGCAGTGGTGTGCTTAACAATATTTAGTAGTTGAAGTTTGTCATTATTAGCTCTGGTTAAGTCCAGAGGACATTTTTTTTAATACCATAAATTGCAGTTTATGAACTACAAAAATATTTACATTATTTACATTCGACGGATATTTGTCATCTTGTTTGTTGTTAACACAACGTTTTGGCTGGTATACTCTCCAGGTGTTTTGAGGAAATTTCGAACCTGGGTTCTCATTCCTAAAGTATTTTTCGATATTATTATTTTTCAGGTCACTGCTTGGAATCCAACTCAGAATCTTGGGGTTAGTGGTCCGCGTTCTTAACCACTACGCCATATGGCGTAGTGGTTAAGAGTGTGGGCTACTAACCCCAACATTCTGAGTTGGATTCCAAGCAGTGACCTGAACAATAATGATAATAATAACATCGAAAAACACCTTAGGAATGAGAACCCAGGTTCGAAATTTCCTCAAAACACCTGTAGAAGGCTGGAGGGTATACCAGCCAAAACGTGTTAACAACAAACAAGATGAGGACAAATATCCATTGAATGTAAATAATGTACATAATTCATCTCTTTAAATATAGAACTGTACAAAAATATTGACGGTTTTGAAAAATTTATTATTTTTTTTGTCTTTTGCATTTCCCATCTATTGATATGTCATACACATCCGCATTTGATAACGATAGTTTAAAAAAAAAACTAAAATGTCTATTAATGTAATTGAATAGAAAAGGATAAACATGCATTTTCTCCAGTAATCAACATTTGGAACTTTTCGAAAAATTTATAATTTCCAAAATAATTGACATATGAAGAAAATTTAAATACTGTACATTATTTTAACTCCTAAGACACCTGACAAAGTCAAAAAGTATGAATAAAAAAAATTGGCAGTTAATGGGTTAAGACCATACAGTTCTAAAGCGAGAGAGTATGTCAATGATGGTAATTCCTAATTTAGGTTTAGGAAATTCATATTACAAATTTAAGTCATGTCACCATTAAAAAAAACTGGAGCATTCAACATACCTGAAAACAGTGAACACAAATCAGCACAACTGAAAACATTAGTTTCAAAAATCATAAATGTTTATATAAAATGAATAATAATGTCACACACTGACACAATGTAAAAAGTAAAATATCTGCCACCAATTGAGAACATGAAATGTATAAATACTAAAACAGTTATGACTTATTATATAAACAATGCATTTGTAACCAATAACTTAAAACTGAAAAATTAACATACTGACAAGAATAGTCAGTCACCAAAAAATGTGTCTACATTTTTACTTGGTCTTGCAAGTCAGGTAAATGTCATCCACTTCTTAATTTAAAAACAATTTTATGTTGACTAATGTTTCTTTGCTCAACTAGTATTATAGTGGATACTTGTATCCTGTATTTGTTAAGCCTGCCAAGAAGTAATTCCTGTTCTTGAAGAATGAACCTAAATTTGAAATACAGTTTTAGCTCAGCTATGTGGTGACTAGGAAATAATTTTCATTAATATCTTAATTCTTCTGTTAAATAGGTCTGCATGAAACATTTAGATGTCTAAAACAAAATTTAACCATTTTGACAACAATTCACCAAGATTATCCCTGGCTTTATGATTCAAGACCTTTCTGAATTAAAACCTATTACAATTTCATATGAGAAAATTAAGCTATGTTCTAAACAATAAGATATGTTCGTAATACCTTTTACATTAAAAAAAAAAAAATAAATAAAATAAAAAGTTTTCATGGTAACTTTTTATTGAGCATGCCATTTAGAAAGTCCCACAAGTTGCAGTTTGTCCATGACTGTTTTAAAACTACTAACACCTTTACATAGATTCTGTGCATCTTTTTGATTGGTCAATGTGTTTACGTTTGTATTAAAAGAAAATATCTTAAAATGCATGGATTTAAAGAATGGAAATATTTGATAAGCTATTTATAATTATTGTCTATATCTTAATTTTGTATCCTTGCAATAGATATTAAATGGAGGTGTTTTTAAGTAAATTTTCTCCCTTAAATATTTCAAAATTCAAAACTTATCTTTCAACATTGCATTCAGTATTCTAATTTTCTTTCAGTTTTTCGTGTTCTTAATATTCTGGTTTTAAGATCGTTTAAAATTCATTCTCCTGGCTTTATATTTGGCACCCACCCACACAATGTTAAGTCAAGATTTGTTTAACTCTAAATGCATTTGAATAATAGGCATAACATTAATAACCGAATAGTATGAAAATAAAATATTCCCGTGCAACCATCTAGTCAGATATATAAACACAGATAACTTATTAGAGCATGTAATTTTAATATCTTCCAAGACCAAAACCATTACTAGCAGCAACTGTTTACAATCCTATTATATCAAGCCAATGAGTGATGAGGAGATCTTTAGGCCACTCAAGCTGTTAGAAGTAATGGCCAAATCCTCCCCAAACTACATACTACCATCTTAAAACAAGGACATACTAGAAAAAATCTGATACACTATAACTGGAGAAAAAAAAAGATGGTCACAACTGGAATGCCTTGAATAAAAGATTTACTTTATCAGCCAAAAGGATAACAGAATTACATAACTGACAAATTCTGGTAATAGCAATGTAACTACCGACAATGTTAAACAAATATTTGAAAGTCACAAGAACAAGTGGAGAATAGTTTGGAGAAGGTAAACGTTACTGTAATATATGTGTGTGTATATAAATTGTGTATGTGTTGAGAGATGTGTATGTGTGTATGCATTGGCTCAATAGTAAATGATAGTCACAGACAATTGTTAACATCATATAAGCAGTGTCCTTTGTTCCAGTCTTTTGTAGAAATATTAATTTACTTGGAAAGTCATGGGCTAGCAACAAGAAAGGTATCCAGTTTAGAAAACTCCATCTGACCCATGCAAGCATGGAAGAATGGACATTAAAGTGAAGATGGTGATATACAATGGTTTGGTTAGAAGGAAGAAGCTGTGGCCATGACCTTCAGACATTTGCAAGAAAAACATGAGCAGAAAGAAATTCCAGGAGTAGAGGGTGTAGTGCTCTGTCTAGTCAAGATAGCCTATCAGGAGCCTGGTTCAAATGCTTGGAACACAGTTATCCCTGCCAAAAGCTAGGCAACATAAAGTGGCTGCCATTAAGAGCAGAGGGAACATGGGCTCTCAACACCACACACAAAAGGATTATTATTTCAGATAAATGATGGCACAAAGTCAAACAACACATGTAGACATATGCTGAAGCCACTTATTATGTAATTACTTTACTATTACCTAATCTAGAAATAGATACATATACATTTTTGTGTGTATGTGTGTGCTTGCATGTACACTATGCATTACCTTAGAGATAATCATAATTAGCAATACTGTAAAAAATATATACCACATTCATATAATACATGACAATATAAACTAATACACACTCGTTCACATATGTGAGTTTCACAAGCATAGACTAAAAACATCCACCTTCCCACACAGGTTCCTCTCATTGCTTTTCTAAGAACGAAATCTTATTCTTTCTTGTCAATCCCAGTCATTCAACTGCTGCCATCTTCAACATTATTTAAGAACATCACATTTTCTTTCCTTCCTGTAACTTTTCTTCTAGACATCAAACTTTTCACGAAGAGCTTAAGCTCAAAATATTAACATCCCATTAAGCTTCTAACTAATAATTACACTGTCTTCTTTTCACAGCCTTAATATTCTCAAATTTTGGACCTATATATTCACACATACACAATCAACTGTTTAATATCCCTTTTCTTACAAGTTAACATGGGTTAAATGAGGGACTTATCTGAGGCAGTATTTAACAGCTGAATACCATTCTTTTTAAGTAAAGGACTTATTATTTCAGTTACAATGACAAGTAATACAATCAATATCACCATTTTGCTCATACAATGACAAGTAAAGCTATGAAACATTTAAGCACATATGTGCACACACAACATACCCACCATCTGTCACTCTCCATACACACTCTTGCAACTTCTAAACTTTCAACCTTCCTGATCATCTACTCCCCACACTTCTATTCAGTTTGTACCTTGAGAGTACACATTGACCACCAGCTTTATTTCTCATTCCAGTTCCACTTCAATCACTCCCACTCATCCTTATATAATGCATGGTAGCCGTCCATTTCCTCTGCACTAATAAAGCTGTTCTTCCCATCATATTTCTCAACACCTAGCATATAACCAACTACCTCTCTACTAGTCAAGGTAGCCTTAGTCAAGGAGCTCTTTAGACCCAAGTTACATGGCAACCTTATTGGTGCTGGTGCTATACATAAAAAGCACCCAGTACATACACTGTAAAGCGTTTGGTGTTAGAAAAGGCATCTAGCCATAATGGACGGCATCCAACATTATGGAAGACAAGCATTAAACGATACATTTATATTTATCTATATCTTCATTTGTTTGTATGTGCATATAGGCTCAGGAGTGGTTGTGTGGCTAAGAATTCTACTTTGTGACCATGGAATAATACCATGCTTTATACACATGGAATAATATGAGAAAGATTATTTCAAATGAATACTTGATAGAGAGGATATATTGATTTGCAATAAGTCCAATGGAGAGTTCAATCCATTTTGTCAGGTTGAGTGACAACAGCCAGGCTCATTATCTGGAGCAAATAATTTGTAAGCATATTGAGTTCATATGTATATGACAATTGATGAGACATGTAAATAGTGCTCAGCAGGGCGATTTATTTTATGTAAATACATATCATTAAGGTTATGCTTGTACTAGTGTTTGTGTAATAGTAGTAGATGTATCTTTATAGTGTTAAGATGCATGTGTGTACAAGCTTCTGTGGAATTATTGTTTTAGCATCCACTTTTCTATGCTGACATGAGTCACTACAGAGTTTACTGAAGCAGGTTTTCCCTGGTCATATGCCTTCCCTGTTGCCAACCCTGAACCATTTCCATGTAAGGTAATATTCCTCCATGACAAGACATGTTTACACAGAATGCTGGTAATATTCTGTATGCCACTGACACTCATTTACAACTGTCGTGCAATGATAAGGCAAGGTGATACAAACACACACAATTTTTTTTATGTGTATTTTGCCTTTAGGTTCTAACTGCTAATAAACCACCCTTTTTAATTTGCTATATTTATTTATATATATATATATATATATACACACACACACACCATGTTTGTAAGTATGTGCATATTCATACTGGGTATTTGCAAAAAGACAAGATAGTTGGAATTTTAGGAGAGTACATTTGATTTGATACACCATGTTAGAGGAATGTGTGCACTCTTATGTGTGCCACAATATATGTTGATATGTTTGTATAAGCTTTTGTAGGTTAGCTTGTGTGGGATTAATCAGAATGATTTTCTGTATATTATTAGGTTGTATTCATGCAAGTATGTGTGTTTGTTTTGTAATTTTAATGTGTATGAGCTGCATGAGAATGTGGACATGGTTATTATTCTGTTTGGGGATGATTTCGTGTCTGAAATTTGTGTTAGCATGAATGTGTGCATGCAGGTGTATATACATAGTGTGTGCATGAATGTGTATATACACAGTTGGGTAGTAATTACAAATAATAAAAAGCATGCATTAATTGCGTGCAAATGTGATTTGAGTGGTTAATTCTGTGTGTCTGTGTGTATATAATTGGGTGTTTACATAGCATGTGGGCAATTTAGTTATTGATTTATGTGACTGCAATCTTTGTTTATTATTTTGTGCCTATGGGTACTTGTGAGATAAGATGATAGTGCATATGTGAGGTATTGGTTTATATGTACAAAATCAAGAGTATGCAGGGGTTTTTTCTTTATACTTATTTTTCTTGCATGTAAATTATCTTTTTTCATAATAATCCGAGTGTTTATGCATGTATGTATAATCATAGATTAATGAATTCTGTCTCAATTATGCAAGTATGGAAAAGTGAATGTTAAGATCAGAATGAATATCCACACACACATACCTACATAAATATCTATATACACGTTTAGATATCAAGACATACCTGTATACATAATGTGTCATACAAAGACATATGCACAGTGTGTGTGTGTATTAGTACACATACGTTTATGTGTAACAGCATAATTTACAAAAATCGAAACATTACAAAGACTCAGTGATTTAACCCGTTAGCATTCAGATTAGTTTGTCAAATGTAATGCTTATTTATTCATATTATATTGAATTAATCTTGCATTGTCTCATAACTTTGAGGTTTCGATTATGAGGTCATTTACTTTTAGCATGATGTTGTTGGGTAGGTGTGAGAGGCTATATTTGGCTAGTTTGAACATAAAACAGTATATTTTGGCCAGATATAGCCAGTTTAAATGCTAAAGAGTTAAGGAGTGCAAACACTTTTCTTCTGTACTATTGATATGTGGGGGGAAAAGGCAATCTCCTCACAGTCCTTTCCATGATATATTGAATTCTCCCCAGAGAAAAGAATCACATACGCACACACAATATATACTTGTGTGTGTGTGTGTAAACACACACACACACTGTATGTGTGTCATCGTAATCTTTTTAATCGCTTTTCTGTGCTTGCATGAGTCACATAATATTCCTTGGGGCACATTTTCTAAGGATAGATGTCTTTGCCGTCACCAGCCCTTGACTGTTTCTGAACAAGGTAATACTTCCTTATACCTGAACAGGTTTCCATGAAAGAATAGAAATGAAGGACACTGCATGTATGACAGTGATGCTCATTTACAACTACTATCTATTGTCAAACTAGAGACATACATATAACATACAACTTCTTTCAGTTCCAGCCTATCAGATCAACTCCCAAGCCTTTGGACGGACCAGAGATATAATACAAGACACATACACACGTGCCATGCAGTGGAACTGCATGATAGAAGAAACAAATGTCTGAACCACATGACAGCTACACACAAATAAATGTGTGTGGTTAAGAAGTTTGCTACCCAACAGTTTGGGGGTTCTGTCCCACTGCTTAGCATCTCGTGTCTTCTAGTAGGAGACACCGAAGATGCCAAGCCAACCATAGGCCTGTGAATATAAGTGCATGTATCTTTTCCTTGTCTTGACATGTGATGGCTGCAAACAACCATCAATCATACAAGTAATTTTTGTTTCCATGCTCTCATGAAAAACATGTCTGGCCATCTTATGTGGTAACAAATGAGGGTTGACAACAGGAAGGACATCTGGGTGTAGAAAATTTTCAATGAATTGTCTGACCCACAAACAAGGTGGTAAATAAAATGGTCACTATTACAAAATATATACACACAAATGTATATGTACGTACATATCTATACGCATGCATATATTTGCATATATAAATATGCATATTGTCATCATTATTTAATACCCATCTGGCATAGGTTGACTGTTTCAGTAGCAATCAATGAGCTGGAGGACTATCTTGAACTTCAATGTCTGCTTAGGCATGGTCTCTCAGGCTGGATTCACATTCTAATACTAACCACTTAAGAAACTGTACAGGGTATAATTTTTGTGGCACAGACATTAATGGAGTCACCCATTAACAGTAAGACAAAGAGAGAGTGTAATAAAAAGGGGGGTAGTTCTATGCCAGATGTTAAGAAGCTAAAGTGTTACAGAGGGACAGCTATCTTGCAGTAGAAGAGATACATGGCTACTCAGCATTATATAAGGACAAGTGGGAATAGCTGGGAAAAGAGATTTTTAAAAATGGTGACAATTTAGGGCATACCCAAGATACAAGGTAAGCATAAGACAGAAGATAGGAAAGAGTGGATGGGAGGTTGACAGCTGATTAGAGATGTGAGTAGAGGTGAATGTAATGGATGGTGAATAAAGGTATAGGTGTAGTCAAAGATGAATATTAGTTTGGGGAGGCAGTGAAAGAAACAAGTACTCAAGAAAGAAAGGCAGTAAGTAGAAAGGATGGAGAGCAGCAGTAAATTAACCCTTTCGTTACTGTATTTATTTTGAGATGCTGTGTGTTTCTCTCAATTATCTTAGATATAACAAAGAATTTCGTAAAATAACTTAGTTATTATTAAGCTAGTGTTAGGAACAGTAATTGTGACTAAGGTTTGGTGGAAGGTTTTAATAAAAAACTTATGAAAACAAGACATTTGTACTACAAAGCCAGTTTCAGCCAGGTTGGTAATGAAAGGGTTTAACTAGCTAAGGATTAGTAGAAGTGGGTAGGACAACAGTGATAGAGATAGTGGTGAGAGATATGTAAGGGTGGACATAGTGAGTAGTGGACAAAGGTATATGTGCATATACATATGTATATGTGTGCATGTACACTCTTACACACACATATTCAGGTTCTATCCCACTGTGTGGCACCTTTAGTACAGGTATGCACCAATGAAAACCTTGTAAGTGAATGTGGTAGAAACAAACTGAAAGAAGTATGCGCTGGACAGTTCAACAGGATCTGATGAGCCACAGGACTACATGATGTCCTAATTTCTGAACCGACATAATTTCTATAGCTGGCTGTACTAACACCAGCCACTTTAACCATTTAGCATTCAGATTATTCTGTCAAACATAATCCTCATTTACATTGTTTTTTTAATTAATCATGCATTATCTTGAAGCTTTGAGATTTTGATGATGTGTTTATTTTTAGAATGACAATGTAGAGGTGTTAGAGGCCAAAATCTGGCCAATTTGAACAGAAAGCAAAATATTTGAGCCTGACATGGCTGGTTTAAATACTAAAGGGTTAAGGAGTATTGGGTGCTTTTCTTGTGGCACCAGTGTTAGTGAGGTCACCAAGCAACTTACCCACCTCAAGTGAGTGGATGGTGCAGTAGAGAGGAAGTGGTTCTATATCATGTGAGAGATTAAATTACAGTGGGGAAAGCAACATGTCTTTATGTAGAGAAGATACATGGTTACCTCAGCTGAAAGGAAAGAAAAAGATGGTGGTGTTGGGGTGAGTGCACATCTGGGTAAGTTAGCATGTGGAGAGAGTTGGAACAGAGTTAACAGTCAATAGTTAAACATGAGTAGAGGCATGCTCAAAGATGTATACGAGTTTGAGGGGAAGGTGAAGAAAATGAGAGGGAGAGAGAGGAGGTGGCAGTACAAAAACACAAAAGGTGTAAGGAGAGAGATAGATGGTAACAAAGAAGTGGATATAGTAACAAAGGTGGGTGGCCATCAACTGAATATATGAGTGTTGAGAATGATAGATATTAGTGAAGAGATGTTAAGCACAAGGTGTAGCAGCCATATGTTTAGAGGAAAGGGAGTGTCCAGTAGTGTCCCAGGGAGTGTCCCATACCTTGTGCTCAATTTTTCTCAACACATTTGCACCTTGTAGTACATGCACACTGACACTGCACATCCAGCAGAACAGGCTAACGTCATATCTTTTTAGTCTTCACGTGTCCTCTGCATCTATGGCCCCCACGTAAATATTACCTTGTTTGGAAACAAGTTGGTGATGGGTAGGGCATACTGTTAAAAATCTGCTTCAATGAATTCCCTTTGGCCCATACAAGCAAATATATATACATATGCAAATATGAAATATGCATATATCTGAGTGTATGTGTATATATATATATATATATAGCACCATCTGATCATAGTCGATGCCAGCCCCCCATGGCCCGTGTCGGTGGCACGTAAAAAAGCACCCACTACACAGAGTGGTTAGCATTAAGAAGGGCATCCAGCTGTAGAAACATTGCCAGATCGGACAAGAGCCTGGTGCAGCCTCCTGGCTTCCCAGACCCCAGTCAAACTGTCCAACCCATGTCAGCATGGAAAATGGACGTTAAACAAGATGCAGACATGGTTGTATAGTGAAGTAAATTTCTCAAATTGAATTTGGGTTGGGTTGCATTCCACAGGACTTTGAGTGAGTGTCTTCTACTGTAGCAGTGAGCGGTGAATGTGTACACACACACATTATGTGTGTGTGTGTGTGTGTGTGTATACACACACACATATATAAAATTTTAACGTCCTCTTTTCTATGTATGCATGGATCAGACAATTCTGACAGATTTTTTTC
Source organism: Octopus bimaculoides (assembly GCF_001194135.2). Classification (NCBI taxonomy): domain Eukaryota; kingdom Metazoa; phylum Mollusca; class Cephalopoda; order Octopoda; family Octopodidae; genus Octopus; species Octopus bimaculoides. The sequence continues at coordinate 135,195,796 of NC_068981.1, forward strand.
TCTGCTTGGATGCTCTTTCTGTTGCCAATAGTCAGCTGTTCCCATCATCATCATTAATGTCCCTTTTTCATAATGTTATGTGTTGGACGATTTGACAAGAACAGACAAGCCAGAGGACTCCACTAGGTTCTGGGTAATATTAACTGATAGACAAACATGCCTGCAAGGTAGATTGGAAACAACATTTGTATGATGGTGATGCTTGCTTCTAACCGTCATGTGATGTCAAGACAATGACACACACAAACATGCATTCTTTTTGTTTTCTTCTATCAAATCCACTCAAGAATTTGGTTGGCCCAGAGTTATAGATACTTGCCAATCAAGCAGTGCAACAGAACAAAAAAATCAGGTGATTTGGAATCAAATTTCTTTCCAGATTTAGTCCCACTGCATAGCACCTTGGCGAAGTGTCTTCTACTATAGCCTCAGGCCAACCAAAGTCTTGTAAGTGAATTTAGTAGACAGAAACTGAAAGATGCTCACTGTATACATATAGCTATGTATTTGTGTCTTTGTCTCATGTTGGTGTGTATACACCCCCATTACTTAGCAGTTTGGCTAAAAAGACCAATAGAATAAGTACCAAGCTTTAAAAAAAAAGTTCAAGATGGTGCCCCAGCATGGCCAGTCTAATGACAAACAAGATACACACACATTTGTGTATGTGTGCATATGTAAATGCATAAGTGTGTATTTGTATTCCCGTTTTGACAGTTGATAGTTGTAAACGAGTATTGCTATCATACAAGTAGTATCATTCATTATCAGTCTTCTTTGAAAGCGATGTCCAGTCATGGGTAAATATTATCTTGCTTAAAAGCAGGTATGGGCTGCTGACAGGAATTCATAGAAAATTAGCCTCAATAAATAGTGTCTGACTCCATGAAGGTGTAGAGAAGAGGGTGCAATGGGTAAATTGTTAGTTTATATTTTTAATTTTGTGCATTGCTTTTTATTTTATTGATTACACAATATAGTAGGGTCAGTTGAGCACAGTCTGTGAGAAAAACAGGAGCATGATGCAATCCACTCTGCCAGAAATATGGAAGCAACATGCTGTACTGCTTGGCATTCGCGCCGGAAGCTCCAATACGAACATTTCAGAGTGTTTGAATGTCAATCTCAGGGCAGTGCAGAGGATTCAGAAAGAGTAGGACAAGTCTAATGGTGATTACAAAGGTACAGCAACTCAGAAAACTCGCTCTGATCATTCTAAAAAGAAAAGAACTGAATTTGTTGGTGGGATCCAGGTCATGATTGACAATGATCCCTCCAAGTTAACAAGGTCCATTGCCAAGGACATGGAAGTGACAGATTTTCTTATCGGGCAGGTAGTGCATGAAGATATTTAGTATTCCTCATACAAAATGAGAAAGGGCCAATTTTTATCCCAAGCCATCAAGGACAAGAGGAAAGACCACACTAAAGCTTTTGAACAAACTCAAGCATCCCCTCCAACTGAACATGCTTTGGTTTTTCTCAGACAAAAAAAATTTCTGCCAGAGGATCAGATGGTGAACACAACTGTTGGCTTAAAAAATCAAACATCCAGTCAACATCATGATTGGAATGATCACTAGTGATGGCGACGTTATGCATCCATTCATCTTCCCATATGACCTCAGACTCAACATGGAGACCTACATCGATTGCCTGGAGGTAGTGCTACCCTGGGTCAAGAGGGTGGCTGTTGGACTCTGCACCCATTCCACACAAGCAGGAGAACCCAGTCATGGCTGTCGGACAATTTCTGCAATCACATCACCCCTAACATCTGGCCTAACTCCCCAGACTGCAACCCCCTTGATTATGTGTGGGGCACAGTTGAGCGAGAGACCAACAAAACCCTTTGTAACACCAAAGACGAACTGAAAGCAAGGGATTATGGAAGCATTCACCAACTTAAATAAAAGAGACTGTCCAGAAGAATTGCAGGAGATTCCAAAGTCATCTGGAGGCCGTGGTTGAAGCCAATGATGGTTTTACTGAATAAATTTACTCTTTAATATTTCAAGATATTTTTATGTAATTTTGGTAAAAAAAAAAATAACTGCTAAAACAATGTCAGTGTTATTTTCATTTTTGCATAATTTAGACAATGTTACTCACTATGTCCTGTATACGTACACACACACACACACACACACACACAAATACATCAATGTGAATGTTATGCAAGATATAGATTGTCATTTTTTAACATGCCCCCATCAACAAATTGTGTGGTAACCCTGTGCTTTTGAAGTAGATGGGAAATCCCTTTTCTTGGGTGGGGGGAAAACAGCTAAAGTTAGTAACAGAAAACCAGCTATAAAATTGATACTGCTAATATACTTCAGAAAAACAAGTAAACAAATATATACATACATCCATATAATGTATGTCATATATGTTTGTGTGTATACAAACACGCACACACATGCATGCATGTTATCATCATCATTTAATGTCTGTTGTCCATATTGGTATGGATTGGACGCTTTGATCAGGGCCGGTAAGTTGAGGGGTTGCACCAGACACCAGTCTGATTTGGCATAGTTTCTATGGGTGGATGCTTTTATGTGCCACCAACACAAGTGCCAGTTGCGTGACGACAGTATCTGCCACGATTACAATTTCACTTGGCTTCATGGGTTTTCTCAAGCACAGCATATTGCTAAAGGTCTCGGTAATTTGTCATTGCCTCCATGAGGCCCAACGCTTGAAATGTGCTTTTTATGTGCCACCAGCACGGGTGCCAGTTATGCGACACTGGCATCAGTCACATTACCTCCATACATACATGTTCATGTGCTTATTTGTTAGAGGCCCATCTTAAATGTGCTACCATGGATTGGACAGGGGAGTTACTGGAGGTAGAATTTTACAACTGAATGCTTTTCTTGTTGCCAAACCATACCCATGTTTCAAATAAGAAAACTTTTAATCACAAAGATCTCCAAGATGAACGTATATATCATGCAGCCAGCTTTGAACAAATTTTGATATTTCAAGCAAGATGATATTCCTTGTCAAAATTGACTGGTGGGATTTATATATAACCGTCTTCTTGCAGTATTCCTACTTAATTCACACCATCCATTAGTGGGCCTGGAAAAATCTACCCAAGATACTGCACAAAACTTGGAACTGTACAAATTTGCAACAAATATCTAAAACAGCCATGTTTGTGTCCACATTATAGGTGTACATACATGCATATATATATATATATATATATATACACACACACACACATATATATTTGATATCTGTTTTCCATGCTGGCATGAGTTGGATAGTTTGACAAAATCCAGTAAGTGGCAGGACTACACTGAGTATTTTTCACATACCACTGGCACTAGTCAGACCACCAAGTATTTTACAAGACAAGGGAAAAACCTATACAATTGAGGAAGCGGGCTTTATGCCAGATGCTGAGAGGTTAACCCTTTCGTTACTAGCCCAGCCGTAGCTGGTGAAAATTTTTTGGTTCATAAGACCAACCTGGCCGAGATTACCCATTGTTATTTAATGTAAATTTGATGCCAAATCTCATTGGTACATTCGTTAAAACACATGATTTCACTTTGCAAACAGTTGAGTTATTGTATCCAACATTGTTTGGCGTGATATTTGAACTCAGTGAATTTTTTCTACATTTTTTTTTTTTGGAGTTAATTTTTTTCAACTTTGAAAATGGAGAGAAGTTTCATGCTATCAAGCAGTGATTCCAAATTTGAAAGCTTTTCAACAGAAGATATGGAGATATCGAGGGAAAGAATGAATGAGGTCCAAAAGCACGTGGTGGATGGAAACGAATCGGATATTTCTGTATCCAAAACTGAAAGCAGTGAGATTGACAGCAAGGATGATTTTACACCAGAATGGAGTAAAAAGTTTAAAAAAAAAGTTTTTATTAACAATTTTTCTGAGGAGACAGGGTCTACCCATAGTCTTTCTCAGGAAACGAAACCATTAGACTTTTAAAATTTTTTCCATCATGCTTGTTTGAAGCAATCACTGCGGAAACAAACCGTTACACAGAATGTAAACAAGCTGCAAAAAAAGATAGCTTGTGGTTTCCTACAACCGTAGATGAAAAACGGGCATTTTTTTGCCATAAATATTATTATTATGGGTATTAGACAGTTACCCAGAATTACAAATTACTGGAGCAATCAGGAACCTTTTGACGATCAGTATGTTTCCAGTATTATGACCTGAATGCGATTTGTGAAACTGAACCAATATATACATGTGAGAGACACTAGCAGTACCCCAGTACATGGAGAACCAAACTTTGATCCCTTATTTAAAATAAGACCCCTCATTGACTGCGTTCAAAACGCATATAAAACATTTTACAACCCTGGGAGATACTTATCGGTCAATGATGGCATGGTGGGGTATAAAGGAAGGGTACGCTTCCGACAGTATATGCCAGGAAAGCCCACAAAATGGAGGGGATCAAAGTTTGGAAAATTTATGAAGCAAATACTGGGTACTGCTGTGGATTTAGCTTCTGTACAGGGAAAAGAGACAATAATGTTAGTCAGCACAGAGTACGATGTGGTCTGGAATTTATCACCTCCATACCATAACCAGGCCCGTATATTATTTTTTGACCGATTTTTTAGTTCAGTCCAACTTGCGGTGGATTTAGAAGCTGTGGCAACGTATTCATGTGCTACAGTAATTAGTAGTAGATAAGGGCTGCCGTTGGATATAAAAAAAAGCAAAATTAAAAAGAGGTGAAATAATCCAATGGCAGAAAGGAAATCTGCTAGCGACCATATACAGAGTTAAGAGGCAGATAAATTTTCTATCTACCGGTGCACAACCATGTGTAGATGAAAATGGCACCGTTTGTGAACCTTGATTATAACAGGTACATGGGCGGTGTGGATCGGCTGAACCAGATGATGAGTTATTATCCGGTTGGTAGACCGAGTAATAAATGGTGGCGATACCTGGTTTGGTATATAGTAAACATGAGCATTGTAAATGCATTTATATTATATACCAAATCAGGAGGGGTTCGCAAGCAGTGCGACCATCTGCAGTTCCAAGCAGTTGTAGCAACGCAATTGAGGGCAGGTTATTCCTCCAAAAAAAAATAACTGCAGGAAGGAAAAGCAAAGCCTGCCAGAGAGATATCCATCTGAGTTCAGCCGATCTACATAAATTAGAAAAAAATCTGGGGTCGCAAATAAACTCAACGAAGATAAACTCCCAGTGGACAGCCAGTTGAAACGTCTTTCCAATGTGCATTCTGCAAAGGTTGCAGTATGTAGAGTGGGACGTTTTACAACTTTCCATGATAGAAATATTGTGTGAATATTATATATATGTACGATTAGATTGTATAAATATTTTTCAAATTTACTTGAACTTTTTATTTTAATTTACCTGTAATTTTAATTTGCCCTGTAAGGTGAGTGACAAGTTTTGATTTAATTTCTATTGTAAATCTTTATTATATATGTTCTTGTGTATTCATGTATGTGTGTGAGTATATTTCATTCAGTTGTATTTAATTTTGTAGTTTTCTTCAAAAACAAATTCTAGTATTTCAGTTTATTTTACCATATGGTACACCTGTTCTGTGCATTAAATTCAACTGATAATCTAGTGATGTGCACAATTCTTCTATATCAAAATGTTGTTGCATACCTCAATTAAATATTAGCTGAGGACTCATTTAAACAAAATTTAAATATTTTTACATTTTGCTCAGTTTACCTGGATTTACCTGTAATTAGTCACTTTGAGACAAAAATTATGCCATGGAATTAAGAACCCTTTCTTCAATTATGTTCCAAATATCACATTAATATGTTGATAAGTAAAAAAGTTACAGTTGTTTAATGAATATCTAAATTCATGATTATTTTAGAATTTAATTGAAACTCATGAGGGGTGTATTTTGGTCAGAAATATAGTAACAAGAGAGTTAAAGTATGACATCGGGACTTGCACAGTGTCATGCTATACAGAAGATACAGGGCTCCCACACATTATATAAGGGTGGGAGTAGCCAGAAAGACAGATGAAGATAAGCTGCCAGAGCAAACTATCAAAACACAAGGCAATGGGAATAAGAGAATATACAAATGATTGAGGAAGGTGGATGGGTAAGTTCATAAAAATGTGAGAGGAAAGAGACAGGTGGTTAGAGACCATTCTAGAAATGGGTGTAGTGAGTCATGAATAAGGGTGGGGGTATGTTGATGGGAAATATCAGTATGGAGAGACTGTAAGGTGAAATAGATAGAAATAACTCAGGAAGGAAGATTAGAAAGTAGCGAGGCAGATGTACAGTGGCAGAGATAGGGTTTGAAGTATATAAGACTGGCCATAGCGAGTGGAGGAAAGAACTGAGGGGGAGGTACATCAATGAGGCAAGTGTGAGACTGATATCTAATTGTAAAAGACGTCAATTATATGCATTTGTCCACATATGTACACACATAAGGCACAGGTGTCTGTGGCCAAGAAGTTTGCTTCCTAACCTCATGCTTTCAGGTTCAGCCCCACTGTGATACCATAAGCAAATGTCTTTTTACTATAGCCCTGATCTGAACAAAGTCTTGAGTGGATTTGGTAGAAGAAAACTGAAAGAAGCCCATCATGTGTGTGTGTGTGTGCTTAAGTCTGTCTTGTCTTGACATGGTTTCTGCAAAAATATGTCTGGCCATGAGATACTGAATTATTTGAGAAACAGGTGAGAGTTGGCAACAGAAAGGGTATCCAATCATAAAAAATGTTTCAATAAACCCTGTTTAACCCATGCAATCATGACAAAGTGGACATTAAATTGATGACATCCTCCAACCTATTGAACAGTGAGCAGCACCAACATAGTAATGCAGCTGTCCAGATGCATAACTACATCTGGGCTATTAGTTATTTTGGTAAACTAGAAGCAGGGAAGGGTTAGCAATAGGAAAGGAAACAAGCTAACCATTAGTGTAATTAATTAGCTTCTTGTAACTCAATACCAACATTGCCATTTACCTCACACTAAACATTCTCCACACCTGCTGCAAGAGAGCTGCAAGATATGAGGACTACCAGATAAACTTGCACCTCACCCAACAAAGAGGTAACCCTGTAGCCATAGTGAAAGTAACCTGTCTAGTTTGTTGGGCAATCCATATAATACCAATAGTTTTCTAACTGGGAATTGCTCTAACTAGAGAAATGAGGACTCCACAAATACTTCCATGAGACAACAAATACAGGAAACAATATAGGGAATGCATTTGTAGTGACATGAAATGCATGTATAAAGTGGTGATGGTAGGATAGGCCAATAAATTCAAACCAAAATCGTAACTACATCTGGACTGTTTGTTGTTTTGATAGACTAGAAACAGGAAGGGCATCCAACCATAAAAAATGGATGATACACATACACAAATTATGTGTATGTGGTTAATAAGTTTACTTCCCAATTACATGCTTGCTTGTTCCATCTCAATGCATAACACAAACACCAACCATCTAAATTGGAAGACATTTTAACAAGCTAAAATTATATATACTAATCTACATAGTATCAAAGCTTGATATATATATATATATATATATATATATATATATATATATATACATTTATTCACACACGCATGTATATATGGACATACAATATGCACAAATATATATTTGTGTGTATATATACACACACAAACATCCAAATCTTTTATCTTTTACTCATTTCTGTCAATAGACTGCGGCCATGCAAAGGCATTTGCCTTGAATAATTTTTTAATCAATCAATCCCAGCACTTTTTATTTTAAAGCCTGGTACCGAATTCTGTCAGCCTCTTTTGTCAAACCACTAAGTTACAAGGACTTAAAAATGCCAACACTGGTTGTACAGTGGTGGAGTGGGACAAACAAAGACATATATCATCATCATTGTTTAACATCTGCCTTCCATGCATGCATAGGTAGGATGGTTCACAGGAGCCAACCAGGTAGAAGACAATCCCAGGCTACTGTATCTCTTTTGGCAGGGTCTTTACGGCTGAATGTCCTAACACTGACCATTCCGCAGAGTGGACTGTTTTTTATGTGGCACTAGCACAGGCAAGGTCAGTTTTGGCTGGAAACCCTTCCAAATGCCAACCACTTTAGATCAGAGCATAGATGTGATTGTAGATTAAAGAGAGAGATAAATGGTCGCAATTGCTATGGCATGCCCTCAAAATACAAAGGTCATAATATATGCAGTCAAGTATTGCCAAGAAGGTGCGAGTAAGGAGTGGGAACTGCCGTGACTGGCAAAAACCTGGGTATAAAGCAGTAATACAGTGAGCAGGGCAGAGGAAGACAAATATAGATAAGACGAGCTTCTTTCAGTTTCTGCCTATCAAATCCACTCTCAACACTTTAGTCAGCTCAAGGTTATAGTTGAAGACGAGGTCCTTAAAATCCTACTTAACACTTTTAGTACTGGTACCATGAGAGAATGTGTCCCATACACCCTAGAGTGAGATATAGGAAAAGCATCCAGATGTAGAAACAAAACCAAAATGACACACATGAGCACCAGTCTAAAGGAGTAGAAGCACCAAAAAAAAAAGACATACTGTGATGACCATGTATGTACAGAAAATGGACAAAATATTTATGTAATGTTCATATATGCATGATCATGTGTGTATGTGTATATGTATGTATGTATATATATATATATATATATATATATATATATATATATATATATATATATACATACATACACAGATGCTTTAAGTTGCATAGTAATACACACACATACAGCCAACCAACCAATCATAGCCCTCTCTCACAAGCACGTAGCATGAACCATGCTTATGTTAACTGCTTTAGCTGTCTGTCTAGTCACAAGCAGACATCCTATCAGCCCTGCCACTATTCAACTAAGTGGAACATCTAGGTGAAAGCTTCTCACTGGTTACTACATTCTGTATAGCCAGGTAGGCACTGCTGTGAAAATTAGTCATAAATGGTTTCTCAGAGCTATGCATGGTAGTGAAGTGATGCTGTAAGCAACAAATTTAATGACAAATTCAACAATGGAGGTAGGTGTTCATCAGGATTCAGTTGTTAGATCTCTCCTGTTAATAACAATTCTTCAGGCCAAGTCAGAGAAGCTGACCACCACAGGTCCATTTAACTCCAGTATCCTGATGACATAAGTTCTGTCACTGAATTTGAAATGATATTGGAAATGTGGAAGCAAGAGCCTCATAGAAAACCTTAACAAAGGTGAAAATATTGGCAAGAAAAACAAGACTACTTTCCAGCATGAATGTACATAAAAGTATGAACTTTATATCAAATGTAAATTTTGAAATTTTAGTTTACAGGAGAAATTTAGCCTTACTTCATAAAACTGATAGAAATCTAAGAGAACTAGCAAACTCATTTTTGAAGATTATAGATAAACCTACCTCCCATACTGACATATATCCTATCCCAATTAGTTCATTAGTGTAATAATTAGCTTGGTAAACACCTGTCCTCTTACTCTGTAACTCAAAATTAATGTCTCGTTCTGCCTTATACCATAGGATCAGCCTCATACTAAGCACACCTGCAAGAGAGCTTCAAGATATGAGGGTTACCTGATAAACCTGCACCTCCCTCAACAGAAGGGTGACCCTGTAGCCATAGTGAAAGCACCTTGTTTAGTTAGTTGGGCAATCCAAACAAGCCCAATAGTTTACTAACTGGGAATTGCTGTAACTAGAGAGATGAGGACTCCACAAACCTTTCCATGAGAGAACAAATGCAGGGAAATATAAGGACTGCCTTTTCAGTGACATGAAATGCATCAGTCTAAAGTGGTGATAGAATAGACCTATAAATTCATGTCAAAATCACAAGTCACAAATACAATGAAAGAATTCTAATTGCATTAAAAGGGCTGATGCAAAAGTTAGTGTTGCACATGGTAACAGTAGAAACATCAGGCTGTATGTGAGAATACCTTGATAGTACACAAACAATTGTATCAACTCTTTTCTTTTACAAGTAGGAAACAGACATCAGCCGACATGCCACTGAAAAATCACTTCCCTTCAGGTCTGAAATTTCAGGGCTACCAGCAACAATGGTGGTCTGATGTTAGATAGATATGGACAGTGAAGAAAAGATATAATTGTGTTGATATTTGTGTGCTGTGTACACAACTGAAGAGATGCTTGGCCAGATTCCTCATAGGCAAGCCACCTGATCATATAATCAAGTGAAGTCTGAAGACAAATTTCCTTGATATTCATTAGGAAACAAGGACAGATGATTAGTATTGCACATGGTAACAGTACAACCAACTGGCTATGTATGAGAATACCTCAACAGTCAGCAAACATCCTTTGTGAAGGACGTACTAGTTAACATGACTAGCATAACCTCAGAGCTAAACAGACCTTGAAAATCAAGACAATCTGAAAGAGGAAGGTGTATAAGCTAAAGAAATCTTTCATAGATGGACATCTGGTATACATAGCACACAGCGTAGCTAAAGGAGAAAGATTGACCAATGCTCTGCAACAAAGTGTCCCTGACTACAAAGCAGTGTGTCAGGAAATTGCGGAGAATTGTATGAAATGATAATGTGGCACTTACCCTTATGTTAAAGGGCTTGGAAATATTTTAAGAGATTGCTGAACAAGAATGCATGGAAGGGAGATGGACTATACATGTAGATTCAAGTGAGATACCAGTTAATGAAGCTGACAGCTATTTAGCTGAAAGTATGAAAGAAATGATGGCAAGGAAAGCAGCTGGACCATCAGAAATATTAGTCACAATTATCTTGCCAAATAAGATGTGCTAATCAGTCACATAGTGAAGCAGGTAGTGGTGAGGTATCATACCAAATGACTGGCATAGATTACAAACTGCTAGATACTCTACAAGAAACAAGATGGACAGAAGGAATTATAAATATGATTGATTAGAAAGAGAGTGTAGATGAGAAACAGTTCAAGAGACAAAAGTTCAGGGAGCTTTGCTGGCAACAAAAGGATCTTAGCATACAAAAGAAAACTGTAAATATGGACAATTGGTTAAGTGTTCCAAAATGAAAGGAACCAGCCCAAAAGGAAAACCAAAGTAGATATGGTTAAAGATAATCTCCAGAAACTGAACCATACAGGGGTGATGACAACAAACCTAACAAGTAGCGAGATGCTGTATGGAGAAAAGACTACCCAACAAACGTGAGCATTGTGGGAGAGTATTTAAAACAGTTAATGTGGTAGCCATTACAGATGCTGTAACAACAGTTGGCATATGTAACACATTAATGATTAACTTTCCACATCCTAGAAAGTCTCCAAATATATTTTTTAACTAGAAGCCCAACCATGGACAATCAGACTGCTGCAAGAAAATTATAAATTAAAATTTAACTTTATTTTTCTTTTTGTGTACACTACACCTCCACATAATATAATATTCTTTATTCCATGCTAACAAGGAAGTGAAAGCCTACATATCCAGATAGAGACTAATTGTGAAGAACAGTTGAAGCTCAATTAGTGTTATACCTCTTTTCAACCATGTAAGTCATGTCTGACTGTTACTTTTGAGTTATTCAGCCAATCAAATGTGATGTGCATGAAGCTTGTTGAATTAATTCACATATGAATAGCTGATACGAGAAAGGACAACCCAAGTATAAAACAGACAATTCATGAAAATACAAAGCCTAAAAAAAAAACAAAGAAAACTCCATTATATTGCCAAGCATTGTGGTAATACTTTAGACCCATTTATAACACATTTCACGTGTAAGAAAAAGTTGGGTTATTTATAATAAAAAATGTTACGCATGCTGTATAACAGATGTATAGCTGCTTCACAACCAAACAAATAGATTCAATCCCATAGCAAGGCACTTCGATCAAGTGTCTTCCACCACAGATTTGGTTCAACTAAAGCCTTGCAAAAGAAATTTGGTACACAATCTATGTGGAAACCTGTTCTGGTAACCATTTATATTCTTGAGTAGTAGACTTAATGTTATCAATCTAATATCACCATTTGGTACTTGGGTGCCTTTAGCAAGGTTCATCACTCTCATAAGCATTTGGGCTAGCTCTCAAATCAGAGACAAAGTACTTTGAGGGAGCTGTCCTTCCTTTATATGCAATGAAATGTTAAACATTGGTATTTAAGACTCATTCATAAATGAGTCCTGTTAATTCTCCCCTGAAACCCTCCTAATTACAGCTGAAGCTTGTTAACACCAAGTATTAACTGTATCCATCAGTTATAACATTTTGACATCAGAATGAAAAGAATGATTTTGGAGTTTTCAGTTAACCAGTAGGTTAAACAATAGCATATTTGAATCCACTGTACATTAAAAATTTTAATATTTTTTAATAAAATTTAATATTTTCAACACAGAAAACTCAGATGACCCTCAATTTTCCCAAGCAATTTTGACAGTCTTCCATGTCAATAAAAACAAGTATCAGTCACAGAAGGCTTGATTAAAATATAATCAATGTAGTCATGTTAGAATACCACCCTTCAAGGTGGTCCACTAGCATGACTACAGTTCAATAATGAAAACCAATAAAGGAGTACATGAATTGAAAGAATTTCAACTTACCGAAGATGGTGCAAGTTGCAGCTCAGCTCCACCACTATTTCCTCGGTCAGACGTCATCAGGCCAGCTGAGCCACAGGCTCCGGCACTGTCAGAACCAACTATCAATAAAAAGAAAAACAACTTATAGTATACCCTAATTAAGTTTTCTAACCCTAAAACTGTATTTCAAAGAAAAAAATTACTAATACATGTTAGAGGGCAGGGTTTTAAAACATTTTAGAATCAATCACAACATTTGAGTTTGTGTAAAAAGTAAATATTTCTTAGTTTTACATTTTGTACAAAAAGTTGATTAATGTTCCCTAAAATTAACTATTTTGGCACCTCTACCAGCATTGATAATGTATCTAAAATACACATTGCTGACATACTGCATTACAAATATGAACCTAGTCAGTCTGTTAGGAAGACTTTAATACTTTATAAACTTGCTGCACTACCAATAGAATATATATTAAGCAAACATCACACTTCCCTGCGGAGTTTGAATGCCTTTGCCATGATTTCTCCCATTGACAATTATAGAAAGAATAAACAAAAATAATGAAAATAATTATTTGTAAAGCATTTTCCCATCCTAACTTCATGTTAAAAACTAATCAAACTATGTGGTAAAGACAATAGATTTGTCAATGAAAGACATACCATACTTGGCTTCTACATACATTAAACTTAGTTTTATTCATTACCACTATACATTATACACCAAAAGTGAAGATTGTTTACTGTATGTTATTATATATACTGATAATTACCAGTTTAGCAATGCAAAGATACAATGGGAACTGATAAGATGATAGATTGCTTCACTGATAAAGTTACCTAAATTTATCCAAGTATTGTTTATAAGTATATGACAATGTTAGAACTAACATATAAGATTTTGAAATGTATTTTTACAGCCATCATTATCATCATTTAACATTCGTTTTTCCATGCAGGAATGAACTGGACAGTTCAATAGGATCTGGCAAACCATACAACAGCACCAAACTGTCTGCTTTAGCATAGTTTCTACAACTGGATGCCCTTCCTAATGCCAACCACTTTCCTGGGTATAATTTATGTGACACTAGCATTAGTGAGGTCGCTAATACAAAAAAGAAATTCATTACACAGATTGGAAACAGTTTTGCCCACAATTCCTAAAACTGTGGGCAACAAGCTAAACTTAGATTTCTGTACCTTTGAATTTTTGAAAATTTTAAGCCCAATGTAACCACAAATAATTGAAACTAATTGTGGTCATGATTTTAAATCAAAAATGCATTTAAACCAGCCATAATATTCCAACTGTTTTATTTTGAAACCAGCCCGATCCTACCTATCACATCATCAAAATCTTGAAGCTACAAGATAATGCATGATTAATTCAAAACAATGTGACAATATAAGAATGACATTTGACAGAGTAATCTGAATGCTAAAGGGTTAAGCATTGTCATAAACAGGATATTTTGGTTTCTTGATTGTTCTAGTATCAATTCTTATGCATACTTACATGCAAAATGCTAAAAGTTCAAAGAAAAATTAAGGATGGAATTCAGATGCTGACAAAAGTTTTGTGAATTTAGATTGGTTTTGACATTTTTGTCTAACACTTTCAGATTCACCACAAATCTATTAACGCATGCAGAGTTGAAATCATCAGAACTGGCATTAAATGCAATAGAATAGGATCATGATGTTTCAGGTAGTTGTCATGTGTTTGTTCTCAGCCCAAGTTGTTCACTTATATTAAAAAAAAAAAAAAAATCAATCATGTTATTAAACGAAGTCTGAAGATAAGAATTAAAGACACTGAATGTGCAACAAAAATTGCCTTGCACAATAAATTTTAGTTGGGTTTACATTTTAAACAATAACAACTTGTTTTGTGTAACTAGCTAGGTTAGAAAATTCCAATCATTCAAAGACCAATGGATATATTATTTGAACTGGAAATCAGTACAAGACTTGTTTTGATAACCTTCATCTAGCCTACAATTATCTACTAGTGATAACATAAAACAAAATCAAATAAACAGCATAATAAATGTTTCCGAAAGCATGGTCAAGCCAGTGAAACACCATTTTTAACAGTGGTTTTGCAATGCATCAATATCCAACCAAGGAGTTAAACAAGCAATATTTTTTATGGTCTAACAGGAGAAGGAGGGGGAAAAACATGAGCTTACTGGAGGTAATTTCATGGAACAAAGTGGAACCAGAGATCATGTCTGAACAAAAATATCAAGGATACAGTTACTAATAAAGATTACACTACCACAACAAAGTACATATTTGCAAAAAGATCTAAAATTACTGATATTATTATTGTGCAAAGAACAAGCTTGAGACAAGCTGAAAAGTTATCAGAAAAATTTATCGCACAGCCAAATAGAATTTCTTAGAGAAGTTATATCAGGTCTATGTCCCCAGCAGTAAACATTTGTGATAAGCTATTCTGAATTATATACGAGCCAAAAATCATGAATTAACTGAATGAAACTAAGAATTTATAATGACTACAAAACAAGTTCATTTGTCAGCTCTGATCAGGAAGGCCATTAAAAACAAACATCTAATTAAAGTACAAAATATACTGCTACTGGACCAGTGTGTTGTATCCAGATTTATTTACTCAGCTTTGCTATAACTATTCTATCATGTTCGAGAACTCAAGAATTGTGATTCTGAACACCCGAGATATTAAATTTGTTCCTTCATTAGCTAACACAAAACAAGTTTCATATTCATGGTTTAAATCAAACATATGCAAAAATCAAGATCTAAAGGCTGTGATCCTATAAATCAATCAAGTACAAGTAATCCCTATTCTAGTCTTTTACTTGACACAGCTAATAGTTTACAGATGAGATCACAACTTGTAAAATACTGTTGGCTAATGCCAGTGAAGCTTCTTTCAACATTAACTTTGGCTGTACTTGTACTAACATGATAGTGACATTTTTTTAAGGTAACAACCAAACAGGAGAGGTTACACAAGTTGCAAAGATAACACATTGGAGGAAACTCCAAATAAGAACTGATAATGTATTAACAGATTAAAATGCACCCAGTTTACATTGTAAAAATGTTTGGTGAGGACATCCACCTTTAAAAACTGGCACACAACTGGTAAAATCTGTCCAACCTACACCAGCATAAAAAAAAATACACACAGAAATGAACCATTTCATGAAAGTAGTCAAAACTGTGTATAGATTTAGTTTAGAAAAAACCCTATGTGATTAACAATAGAATTGAAGAACATCTGGCCATTATTTCATTCTAAGACTATGAGTGACACAAAGAAATCCCGTCTTGCATCCATTTATTGCATCTGCTAAAAAATACTAATCTAGAGTTTTCATTCTCTTGCCACCATGTTTTGGTCAATCAGTTTGTTTACTTTCTACCTACAACTTCCCTGCACTCCATCCACCCTTAAGCATCTTTCCTGTGAAACACTACTCTAGATCAATGGAAAAAGTGGTTATTCAACCTGCAACAATGAGCAGCCAAATTATCCCTCAAACCATACCCTACTATTTAAAAAGAATGGAAAGGAGATATAGGATAACAAACACAGTCCTAGACACACTGTTTGAAGAAGGAAAAAAGACATGACTGGAATGTCTAATTAGGGCTGGAGCTGAAACTAAACAATCAGTCCTAACCCCACTTTAGACATGGTTCAATCCTACCTTCCTGGATCTCAGTCAATCATTAAGCTGCAATACAAGAATTACAACTACAGAACCTTAACTTAGATTAATCTAACACCCTACTTTAGACAAGCTATGAATGTTGATGCAGGTTTTCAGATTATTTTTTTCTTTTATTCATGAGACAAATTACTCTATCAATTCATATTTTATAACACTGTAAAATGCTTTTCAAAATAATTTATATTTTCAAACGTTATGGTTAAAAGTAATTAACCTTACTGATTTACAAAGTTATCAAAAGGCATCAATGACTTCAATTTGTTTGATCTGATGGCCTATTTCCTCTTTTATAAGTACAAAGCTTCCATCTATTCCAATTATGATTTACATAGTCATCCAGTTTCTCTATTTGCCAGATTAGCAAATTAATCTTATAACCAGCATTGGATCCCTGTTTGAGAGCATCAACCATAAAAGATTTGTTCATTACCATTCCAGATTTGTCAGAATTCTCTGGGTATCACTACGACCATCAATTAACGTCAGTTTTCCATGCTGGCATGAGTTGGACGATTTGACAGGAGCTGGCGAGCCATAGGACTACATCAAGCTCCACTGTCAGCTTTGACAGAATTTTTATGGCCTGATGCCCTTCCTAATGCCAAGTGAAGCTGAAGACTTTTCCAGAACAGTACATACTAATGATAATGTTTATTTTCAGATCTCTGTGCATGGAATGAGGGAAACTATAAATTATAAAAAGATTTTACTTATTTTAGTTGTACATCGTAAAACAAACATTTACAAATCAAGAGCCAAAAATTCCATACACTCCAGAAACATGTTTAACATAAGCTTCAAATTGTTTACAAGTCAGTTAAAATAGGAATGTAGTTTTGATATATAATAAATTTAGAATATAGGAAATGGGTAAAGTATTTCATAAACTTCTTTAAAATAGCATCCGATTTTAAAATTTCAAATAATTTATTGCATGCTATCAGAATTACGAAAGTAAAATTTGGGACAGACAGATCAATTCGAAAAACATTCTAGAGTTTACTTGAAAACCGATTACCTAAGAATATTTTCCAATCTTGAATGAATACTTAATGATTTTCCTTCTAGAGTATAAAGTTTAGATCTTTCTTAAGAAAATAGAGTTTTAAACATATCTAAACTAAGTCAATGAATTTCCTAAATACCAGTTAGCCACTACCAAGAAAGTATTTTACATTTAAGAATCCTAATAGCTCAAACGATATCAACTCCCGATCATACGTTTAAACCGATCGACCATGATGTCATTCACTCCGTAAGACATCATTTACACAAGCTCGTAATTTTAATTGAAAATAGGGACCAATACTATTGGTTAATCTGCAAGGCGTTCGCCTAAAAAATGCAGGCCTCTAACTTTGCAGACACATACAACCCATCAATAGAATAAAATAATACAAACCAGTTACTATTTTTAAAAAATTTAGACTCAGATATTTATAAACCAAAAGACAGTTCATTCATACTAATTTAGTTACATCATGTTATCCCTTTTTCCTAACATTTTTTAAAAAATTGATTTATTCGACAAACATTTTATAACAAGGAATCATTATACAATTAAAGATTTTTCTTTCAGTTTAAAGATAATAGCTAAACTTTATCCTTTTTTTAATTTATTTCTAGGGGAGATAATTTGAAAGTATGTTTCGAACTACTACAACAAAGCATCGGACAATATTAATAAATGTACTAAATTAACAACTATTCTAGAAAAGAAACATAACAGTCTAATATCATTCGTATATTTTATAAATACCCCAATAAAATAACTGATTTATCAAATAGTCATGCCCTGTCAAATAAGAAGCATAAAGATATTCAACTCCACACGTGTAGTAAAACAACCAACGTTAGAGCCTCTTTTATATGGTCACTCAATCTACTAGAAACAACAGCCAAATTTCATTCGTACTGAAAATGGAGGGATATATTGGATAACGTTATCCTAGATATGCAATGCCCCAGAGATAGACGGAATGATAACGAAGATTTTGATAATGTTCCACATTAGTCAAGATGACCTGGGGCTGAACAACCAGTGTAAAATATAACTGACACAAAGCAATTTTGTTTCACCAAGTCAAATATTTTACAACTTCTTAATCTGTCGTGTAATGAACTAAGATTGTAATGTTCAACACTGAAAATTTACGTAAACAGTAGTCATTAGGAACAATGAGTCATTCGCCTGTAAAATATAAATGAAAACAGTATGGATGCCTAAGGTATGGAAGCTTAGTGGTTACATGAAGAAGCACACTGATTTAATACAATATCGTAGGTTGTTACTTTCAAAATATGCGGAAGGAGATTTATAAATTTATAAAGAATTCACAACAAATGATTGAAATGAAACTAAATTAATTCCTGAAAAAATCTGTCGTACAACAATATGGCTACTAAACAATACTGCACAATGTTTTAACTTGATACGCAAACTGATTTTAACAATCACGAGAAATGAACTTGTACTTGACAAATTAAACTGTTGTTTCTGATCGCCTCTTAACTAATTAAAGATGCTTAACATTTAGTTCTAGAGAAATCTCAGCTGTTAAAAGCTACGCTGAGACGACATTTGGTAATGATGGTGGCAGTTGTAATAACGTAGGTCGGAAACATACTGTGTCTATTGACCAGCATATATACTAATTAGTAACGTATAATTAAGAATCTAAATAGCACATTTTTCAAGCTGGAAATTTACTAACAGTAAAACATTTCCAGATAATTTATCCCTCTGTCACTCTTTTTATATTTGCAGAATTAGGTGGTGTTAAGATCATGCGTGTTCCTATGTGTATGTACGTACAATATGGTTGAAAAGTGGAGGATCATTTAAAGAAATGTAGGGAGAAGAAAATATTGCTCCAAGTTTCGTCGGCCATAATTAAAAGTGAAAATATAGAGAAACATTCGGCAAGAGGAACGTTACATTACAAAAGATTTAACAGAGTAGGTAGTTACATTGTGTGGTATGTATACACTAATTTCGTGATTCCCGGAGCATAAGGACCGAGAAGTTCACGGTGATAATGCATGTATGTTTATAGAGCAATATTCTGCGCTAAAATCATCATAGTACGAACATTTGGATATAATAAATAAATTATGAAGAATAAAACGAAAAGAAAATTCGAGTTATTTTATGAAAGAAGATCAAATATCCAACTCGAGGCTGATGCTGCAATTATGAAAGATGTCTGGGCTTGCTTGAGTAATAAGTGTGATTATCAAGTGTGCTACCATAGTAAATACAAATAAAAACAATAATTAACTTTACTAAGATGAAATGAGAGAAAGCACAAGCCTGCATATAAGTTAGTTTTACTTACGTGCGTTCGAAGAGGTAAAGAGAGGTTTGCAAAAGGAAAAAAGCACGACGTTGTCGGCTGAAACGGTCAGAAGTAGAGGGAGGAGAGAAGATATGTAGTGGGAGGTTGAGCAAATAAGGTAGTAGTAACTGAGAGGAACTGACCTCCCCTTCCTCCCACTCGCGCCGGGAAGGAAGCCGCCATCTTGATCAGCTACTACTACTACAGCTTTAACTAAACCGACACTTTTTAGTGCTACAGATTAATGTGCCTTAAAACTTCAATTTCAACATTGATGAGGTTTTTATTTTAAGAGAAAGCCTTTATAAACATCGTAATAATAAAGTAAGGTGCTGTTATGAAAATGTACCGATAAATACGCAACTAAATTAGGCTTCCATCATTATGCAGATTTACATTTATTTTAACAGGACTTTTTTAAGAGGGGGGAGATTGATGATGTAAAAATATCTTTTATTTGTACTTTAACAAAATATGAATGAAAATTATTATTATTATGAATATGATTTCGGTAAAATTATCTCGATATCAATAAACATAACGGCAATTGTTAATGCATATTTCTACAGTGAACCATGTGCCGGTTAAACAGGACTACACTGTCTCTTGTTAAAAAAATTGTACTCACTCACATATACTGCATATAATTTCAGCGTTAAGATGACCAACATACAAGGACTATATATATATATTTTATAGCAACAAGGGAAAATGAAAATATAAATTTACAGTTCAAAGAAAACAGTCGTATTTTAATTTAGATGCGATTCTAAGCATAGGTTATAAAATATATATATAAAAAATATTTTCTGAGAGGAATAATTCGGTGTGCAACGGAAAACACAAGAAGGTAGTATTTCGTTGAGGGTATTTTTGGCATGCTACAAGAAAAAAAAAAAGAATCCCCCTTACCTAAAAAAAAAAGGGCTTAAAACAAGGGTGGACATGCGAACTTACACGTGACAGTGCTCCCCAATATCAAGAACAAGGCGTAAGTCATTTCAGAACAATGTTAACGAACATTAATGTAGATATAACAGGAATAGAAATTTTAATGCACGGATGATCTGTTTAGGTACATATTGATACAGATATTCAATTTGCTGATTATAATTGTATTTATAACTGATCCCTCAGATCTCAAATCGCTCTGCCATAACCACACTTGGAACTAAGAAGCTTAAACACTTACCGATACGAAGATTTTTTTTCGCCTTTTTTCCCAAAGCAGGAGCTAAAAGAATAATTTGAAGGCCAGCAATTAATTCTTAGGTCAGGTTAAACAACGCGTGCTTCGCGAAATTTTTTTAAGGAAGCACCTTCAGGCGAAATAAAGGACTTCTAAATCCAGGTTCTGTGTAACCTTGAATCTCTGTCGTCACATGTGATATGCACGTCTAGTTCAGTAACTAAGGGGCCATCACCAGTCTTCAATGTTATTTTCATATCTCTAACAAACAAGAGTAGAAACCACGTCAGATTTAATAATTTATTTCCAAAATAATTTAAGGATGTTAATTTTCATTTTAATTATTTTTAATTGTGAGCATATTTTTAAGGGACTTTTTTTCTTTCTAATAAATAGGTAAAGTTATAGTTATTTTGTGCGGAGTTGTTGTTCAAGTGACGCATAACGCCCCGGGACTCCCTGCCAAGGTAGGGGTAACTCCCGAGCTTTTCGGTGCTATAGCAAAATGTTGCTGTTGTCGTCCACTGTTACTACCTTGATGTTTAAAACATATCTTTGACATTATCTATCAGTGAAATCGAAGTGTCATGCGGTTTATTTTTTTTATATTTTACTATCAAACGTATTTTATCGCACACCACGCTGTTACTTAAGTATCTCTTGTGCATCGCCATTTCTACGATTATGTCGTGCATAAGAACAAGTCGAGTCCCTTAACTCTCGTTGGATGCTACGTTATTTGTTTAATTATAATACATAGGTCATCGAATTATAATTCTGTATCTTTGATAATGCAGTTGTCTTATACAGTGATTTACTTTGCGCATGCATTCTCTCTTTCATATTTACTTTGTCTCGTATATATTTACATCTCACGCACTCTATACTCTTTTCTTCACATATATAAACACACGCGAATAGAATTACCTATTGTCTCCATTTAAGGATAGATAAAATGTAAGAATATTTTTTTAAAGTTATACATATGATTTTTTTTTTTTATCAAACCATATTTTCACTAGTTATCCTGTTATTCTATGACACCGGATCACTGATGAATGTGACACAGCAGAGGTCATAAGGGAACAACATTCGATAACCTCATTTTTTTCACGTGTTGGCTTACACAAATTAATAGTAAAAAAAAAAAAAAGACATCTCTATTTTAATATTTTTCTCAGATTTTTACAATCAAAGTAAATGTCTACAATGAACAACTGGATTATTAAAGAAATGATTGATTCTTTGTAAAAGTTTTGAGAACAATTTTTTTCTGATGCTACAGCTGAATCATTTTTTTTTTTATTTTTACTTTATTGTTTCTGGAAAATTCGTAAGACTAACGATAGCATTATTATTATTAGTGTCAATTCAGATTTGCTCATGCGCTCTTGTCGAACATGAAACTAAGTCATCATGTAATAAGTTCTCAAACTGTCCTTCACTTGTCCAATAAGGTCTTCCCAGTTCGCATTCGTCACCCGTTAGAAATAGCAGTCGGCTAAAAAAATAATAAAGTATAAATCTGATCATTTTGTCCTAGTTTAAATACCTGAAAATAAAAAGGGATGGTCTTCGCTGGAATGCATTTGATCAAAGGTCGTTTACATTGGAGTTTAGACTGCTGAAATGAAAGGGAAGAGCTGGTAGAATCGTTAGCACGCTGGACGAGTTCAAATACCTCCAAGGTCGACTTTGCCTTTCATCCGTTCGTGTTCGATAAATTAAATAGCAGTTTAACACTGGGTCGATGTAGCTGACTTGTCTCCTCCCCTGAAATTGCTGGGTTTGTGCCAAAATTTGAAACCAATACATGTTATAATTAAATTATATATATTATGCACTTTATTGTGTTTTATGCGCGTGATCCTCCGATCCGTGGGGAAATGGTCTTGCATGAAGTCGGTCTGTGGTGCAAAAATGCTTGGGGGAGGAAATGTCATATCCGAAAGGTTTAACATCCAATGGAAGGATCAGAATGAATAACAGCTATTTAATCCAGCTGTCCCGTTTGTGTACCTTCCCCTCAACTTTTGGGAACATTATAAAGACTCAAGAATCTTCTGATTCATTTTGAGCCACGTTTTGGAAAATATTTGTTAATCTCCCTGCAAGGTCCTCTTTAAATCTTGCTTTTTTTTTTAAGACAATATGAAAAACCTTGCCAGTAAGAAGTCCTCAATTACATTTCCATTCACATCTGGGATGCTTTAGGGAGAAAAAAAATCGAAACTTGGCCTTAAATATTGTCAACTTAATAAGGATTTCGGCTTCGTAAGATTGAAAATGTGTAAAATAGGGGAAACCTTATAAATTTTCTAAATTTGGTATTTTCTTTCTTTCGTATAGCTACGTTTTTATAAAATGCTAGATATGCGGTCCCTTTACGATTTTCTTTGCCTTTTTCCCGGATCGATAACATAAGTACCAGTTAAATAAGAGGGTGAATTTCATTGACTTACACTACTCCCTTAAAGTTTGTGATTCAGCGCTTGTGTTAGAATTATCTGTTACTACTATAAATAAATGAATAGAAAATGAAAGATAATGCCAGTGATAAAGAAGAAAAAGTAAATGAATACGTTAAGTTATTCAGCCATTTGGCATTCAATCTTATTCGTTTTCAGGTTTCAGGAGCACACTTCCAGAAAATTGTTAGTCGCTATGTATTTTATCGACCTTGGAAGAGGAGCTTAGTGGAAACTGAACTCAGGGACGCAATTAGGTATTACATGCTTCAACTTAAGGGTAAATATTGCCATACCTGGTAGCAGGTGTGGTTTGTTGCCAGGACGGGCCTCCAGCCGAAGAAAATCTCCTTCAACGAATTCCATCTGACCCATGGCATAGAAAAGTGGACGTTAAAATGATGCCGACGATATATATATATATATATAATTATTGGATAATAAAACGTATGGTTTACACCAGGTATCTTACTGGTAAAGCACAGTCACTTTCAATCGTCGGCATCATTTTAAAGTCCATTCTTCGATGCTTGTATGGGTCAGACTGAATTCGTTGAAGCAGATTTTCTTCGGCTGTAGGCCCGTCCTGGCGACAAACTAAACCTGTTTCCAGGTATGGTAATATTTCGCCATAACTGACACATGATGTCCAGATTAAGATACAAACACGCACGCGCATACACATCTATTATAATAATACTCATGTTTTTCTCCGTCACAATATATGAATGAGAAAGAAACGCTGTGTGAGTATATGTGTATGTAAAAGGGAGGTATGTGAATGTTTGTGTGTGTGCAATGGAAGTAGGATGGTGAACATTCAACGCTGAAAAGAAAAATCAAACAGCGCTTCAACTCTGTGAGTATACAAGGCAAGTGTCTTACTATAGCCTTGGGCCGACCAAAGCATTGTGAGTGGATTTGGTTGACAGAAACTGAAAGAAGCCCGTCATATATGTGTGTGTGTGTGTGTATATTTATGTTTGTGTCTGTGTTTGTCTCCCCACATCGCTTGACAACCGATGTTGATATGTTTACGTCCCCATAACTTAGCGGATCAGCAAAAGAGAATAAGTCCTGGGTTGATTTGTTTGACTAAAATCCCTTAAGGTGGTGCTTCAGCATGGCCACAATCAAATGACTAATGAATAAAAGAAGAAATTCTGTTTTCAGTTATTGGACTGCGGCCATGCTGGAGCACCACTTTTAGTCAAATGAATCCACCTCAGTGCTGATTTATTTTTAAGCCTGGTGCTTATTGTATCTGTGTTTTGCTGAACTGATAAATTACGGAGATATAAACAAACCAACGCCCGTTGCCAAGTGGTAGGGAGACAAAGACACATGTACAAATATATATATAAATATATGTATATATGCATGTTTTCATGCAAGATGGAGGCAAGCATAAACATCCCACGTGGAAGGCTTGATAATTGTAGAGAGATTTTTCTCAACATGAAACCAATGGTAGCCTTGTTAACTCACATTATATATATATATATGACAGACTTCTTTCAGTTTCTATTTAGCAAATTCACTCACAAGGGTATTTCAGATTGGAGCTATAGAAGATACCTGCTCAAGGTGCCACACACTGGACTGAATCTAAACCATGTAGTTGGGAAGCAAACTACTTACTATACAGCTATGACTGCCATAAATATGTATATATAAGTATATTAATGCACACACAGATATATATATATCTTCTGTATGACTACATTACAATTTTCATAAACTATAACTACCAAAAGTCACACATTTGTATAAAAATTGTCAACTAACCCCTAAAACAAACTCTATCAAAGAACAATAAAACAAAATAACTCACACTGTCCTAGATCAGCAAAACCAATTAAAGAAGACCATGACAATGGGCAGAGAAATTAACAAAGAAGTAAAATATATTTAACATAACTGAAGAACTCCCTTCATCAGCTGTCAATTGGATGTCAACATGATTTCTACACCTTAAGATATCACTACTTCAAATATATATATATATATACACATACATATTTCGTTCCATAGTGGCTACCTTTGATGAGCATCAGGTTATATAATTTGATTGTCACCTAACACTCCATTGTACCCCTAGCACAAAACTCATTGGTAAGATTGGATGTGATAGATATATAATACTGTACACTTCAGATAATATATACTCTCTCTCTCTACATATATATATATATATATATATATATATCTGTAAAAATATGTGACACTTATTCAGTAGCCATCGGATAACTGAAGAGATGTTGGCGTGGACCCCCACCCTGGCATCTGAAACTCGGAGTTTTATCATGGCTACTGAATAAGTGTCATATTTTTACAGATAAATTCCTCTATTTGCATAATATCGAGGTCTCTTTCTTTTGTTGCCATTCCTGTCAAATATATATATATATATATATATATACACACACAAACATACATATATATACATACATATATACATATGTATATACATATATATCTACATATGTATATACATATATATACATACATACATACATATATATATATAAATATATATACATACACACAAACACATATATTTATATATAATGCTTGGGCCCACAACCTCTGATTGGGGCATATTGAGGAGTGCCACCTTAATACAACATGTGTCTTTTGGTCATTTTTAGATATGACAGAACCCATATATTTCTAGAAAGAGATTTGACCTCATTACAGGACTGGTACATTACATATCAAACCTGAAGGGCAAAATTGACCTTAGCAGCATTAGGGCACAGAGTGCAGGAAGCCAGTGTGAACACCACAACGTAGGTACTTTGGCTCTCTGGTAATCTATCTGACCACTCAACATTCAACACCTCACACACACATACACGTTTATATAGAGATGCGGTCTGTACTGATATATGCAGGGCTGGACTAAGACAAGCACTTAAAACATTTTGGTGCTTCCACATATAATATATATCATCATCATCATCATCATCATCGTTTAACGTCCGCTTTCCATGCTAGCATGGGTTGGACGATTTGACTGAGGACTGGTGAAACCGGATGGCAACACCAGGCTCCAGTCTGATTTGGCAGAGTTTCTACAGCTGGATGCCCTTCCTAACGCCAAATGAAACAAAACTAACAGTAAGATGGAAAATAATGTGTATTTTTGTGTACTCCCATGTTATCTATATCTAAAAAGTTTTCTCCTACCTTTTGATCGGATCCTCGCTATGACACCATGAGCACTTCAAAATTATTTCCAATCGTATAAACTACTTCGAATATTATTTTAGCAAATCTAAAGTGATTTCTTTTGTACTGTAAACCATTTACTATTTCTCTGGTGCCCCCCCCCTACTTCCCTTAATGGCCTAAGCACATGCTTATTTTGCGTAATGTTTAATCCAACGCTGAA
>NC_068981.1:135222514-135222792 GCF_001194135.2 Octopus bimaculoides
AGGAAAGGAAAGAGAGAGTGTATGACGTTTCGGGCGTAGCCCTTCGTCGGAAAGATGGAAAGTTCGGAGAATGGAAGAACGGAGAAAGAGGAAAATGGTACCGATGCCCAGTTGTATATTCATATGTATGCTTACGTATGTATGTACATAGGTATCTAAGTGTATTTTATTTTAGACATCATGTGTACATGTACGTATAAATACATACACACACACATACATGCTTACGTATGTATTTTTATATGTATGTATGTATATATATATATATATATATATAT
>NC_068981.1:135222993-135225512 GCF_001194135.2 Octopus bimaculoides
TATACATATATATATATATAAGGTTATTAAGTAAAATACAAAATAATATTGTCGTATTAGCCATAATATACCCAATCACTTTGAGTGTCTGTTTTTGTGACTCATGGCTTTTTAGGCAACTATATACATATAAATGTAGTACACACGCGCGCACACACACACACACATACACATCCAACGAATTTCCAGTGTTTTTGTCAACCAAATTTCATTTCCGGGATGTTAGTTGATCCCAGTCTATGGAACAAAGCACTTTCCCCGAAGGTGCAGTGCAGGGTGTTTGAACATGAAATCATGCAGTGGAGTGCATTTTGCAAAGCAAACTTTTGACCCCACATCTATATTTGCGCCCAACACAAAAGCTATCACAAATATATATATTTTTTTTTTTTTTTTAATTCATTACGTTCGTTAAATTTAACTCGGGTACCAAACCCGTAAATGTTAAAGGGAAAATAAAAAATCAGATTAAGTGATGTTCATAGCGTAAAAATATTAAAAAAAAAAAAAGCCTGTGATATGAATTTTCCTCATACCGAGAATCGAAACCGTCGCAATTCCGTGTTGCTAGGCAGAAATATACTGCAGTCTCTACAGTACTTGCTACATACAGTCTGTTCAAATGCACCAATTCATACCCTGTGTGAATGTTTGAAATGTTAATGTACTTTTTTAGAATTTATAATCTCACTACAATGGGGTGGTGTGACCTTAGTGCTATTTCTCTGTTAATGTTGTTTCCTCTTCCTCCCCATCAACTCTGGAGTAAATCTATGGTGAAAAGCGTTCCAATCATGACTACCTCATCTGATTTTCTTTTCTTTTTTTTTTTTGCAATGTGATTTGACAGATATAAACATCACCATCCTGTAAGAGGTAAACTGCCGGGGAACTTTCGATTTTCCTTTTGTAACCGTTTTAGACCTGGCAAGCCATGAACATCACAGCTTCCCGGTCTCTTCCGTAACACGTAGCATTAGGCATAATATCTACATGAGAAATCAATAATTGCGCTATAGCGGTTTCGATTACTTCTAGAAACCGTATAACTTTCTTTATTGATGCCTATAGGAGAAAAAAAAAAGGTACGAGGGCATGATGATGTACCATTCGAGAATTTAGGGTTTACGTTTTCGGCGACTAAATCCTGCAACATGGGCTCGCTGTTTAGTCGTTGGTGTGTATAGCGATGAAAAATAAATAATAGACAATCAGGATCACAACCTGCCATCTACCCTTTCCGAGACAAAGTGAAATAAGAAGGAAAAAATAAATAAATAAACAAATCACATCATGCTTATATTCTGAAATCAATAGCTATAGAATGGTATGTTATTAACTATTTGTAGTGGGGCTGTTATAGAGCAAAAACGACCACAGCAACGACCATGACATATAAACACAAATCAGTGACGAAGATAAAAAAAATTACATGTTGAATTACATGTACGGTGTTTGTTGCCGGTGTGTTGTCTGTATATTAAGTTGTCCCAGTATACACACGTGGTTCTCACATACATAATATACAGTAGCTCTCCATTCACTCACTCACCAGCCATATTTGCCGCATTATTTACAGCTGTAAGGCACCGACGAAAACTGTTAACTTATCTAAGACTGAAAGAAGAATGTCTCAACTTAGTATCGTTAAAAACTCTATTACATCACATTTCTTTTAATTAATATGTTATCTGTTTTTAAATTTCACAATAAAAAAAAAACTCATTGATACCTCTTTTCCTCCCTTTACAACTTGCAGACATTCACTAGCTCAACTAGATGTAAATTAATTTCCTTAATTAGATATGAAATAAATTTATTTAAAATTAATAAAAGTTTTATCAAAAGTAACTGAAATGTTAAGATTTTCTTTACCGAAAATATTTTTCATTTTTTAAAAATTATAATTTATTGAAATTACATCACGAAAACAACAGCCGTCAGAGAATTCAAATGTAGTTAATTTTTTTTTTAAAGTCTCCAGACGTGTTATTTATTTATAAGCAATAAAATAAATTACCGATCATTTACAGACTAATTATACTCGCTTAATTACTTAGAATTTTCCTTTTACAGTTTTTAATTCTTTTCGGATTCGTTATTATCAATGGATTTTCGTTGGTTTTTCTAAATTTTATTTTTAACGTAGACTTGATAAAGATGTGGCGTTCATGGTTTTCCAAGGTCGCAAGTACTCAGACATGATGTATACACATTATATAATATAATGAATACATATATATATATCCTAATTTACTATTACACACATATATATTTGTGTATCAGTCATGATGGATATATATATATAGAGAGAGAGGTAAAGTTCATAAGTGTTATATATACTCGATGCTAAAAATGTTCGTATACACACATGTATGCATGCTCATGCTCTTTTTCATCAGTATATATATATATATATGTGTGTGTGTGTACATATATTCATATATGTATGTATATATGTAGAAAGAGAAAGCATGCGCGCATGTATATATATATATATATATATATATATATATATA
>NC_068981.1:135225522-135228836 GCF_001194135.2 Octopus bimaculoides
GCATGCGCGCATGTATATATATATATATATATATATATATACATACGTGCGCACACACACACACGAGGGTGCCTGCTATATATCATTCAATGCGTGTTTATTATATTTAAAATGAGTGTGTGTGTGTGTAACCTGTTAAATTAATAAGTTAGTCTTGAGCGATTAAGCTGCTATGTGGCAATCAGGACTTTGGTTAGTAACTCGTTGTACTTTTAAAGCAAGTGCAAAAATGACATCACGAAGAGTAAAAGATTTGTTAGATTATTTCACTCTTATATTTTACATGGGAAATATTGCAGGTGTGAAATAATCATCATAGTCATCATCAGAACTGTTATTTGTGTGATAATAGATTGTGGTTTTGCCTAAGAAGCGAAATGACAGGCTAGTTGCTTGGAGGGTGGGGTGAGGGGGCAATGCTTCGTAGGCTCGCGGTTCTGAGTTCAAATCGTGTCACGGTTGGTAAAATACGTGCTAGTAATATCGGAGACCCATGTAATTGATTATTATTTCATGTGTTAGCTAGAGGAATAATGGGTTCGATTCATTATTCAAAACACATGGTGATAATTTAACTTGCGACGAGATACAGGGAGTGGGTTCCTCGCTTGGTCATTTAAAACACTAGAAAAAACAGTCAAATTTCCCCAACTGGTTTTTTTTTTTTTTTTTTTTTTTTCCTTAAAAATGGATAATGGGCGATACACCGGATCAGAGCAGACCTGAAGCTAAGCAACATTTGACTTGGGTAGTTTAGATGGAATAGAACAACCAAAACCAGTCAATCAAAAGCAAGTGGAATTAATTAGTATATAGCCTGTGAACTAATTACACAAGCATGTGTCTGCATTTTCATTTAGCAAGTCTACTTCGATACTCGGTTGCAACTACGAACCAATTCATGCTGTTAATGATACTGAGAAATACATGGAGATCATAACGTCTCGTTTTCACCTCGTCTACAAACATATGGCCTAAATGCCTTATAAAATAAAAGACAAACCTCCGCCCCATATCTGACAGTTATTATAATTCACGTGCTTCCAAAAAGTTCAGTTAAAGGGATGTAAAGATAATCGAGAACTGGACTTGAACCAATTTTTACTTTTCTTCTTGAGTTAAACATTATTATTATTATGTACTTTCAATCTTTTTCCCTAAGTTTCATTATTCTGGTTATCCGAGTTAAGTCTTTAATAAAATGTAATTCAAACCAAAAAGCTAAGGTCTATAGGACGGTCGATAGTTCGGAGTTATATGAAGTCTGTGATGTCGAGTTCGACGTTAGTCACGGGCATTAGTTATAACCTTTTTATCCTTCTAAAGGTCAGTAAATTACAAATAACTTGCCGCATGTATGTCAGGAAACTGCAACAATAATGGTGTCCACCCCTACTTATATATATATGGAATACATGTCAAACTTAAGTGACGACATTAACAACAAATCACTCCTTCAACCCGACTCGTGTATCATCAACCTACGCAAAAGAGATACACATCCTCAAACATCTCTCTCTCTCTCTTTCTCTTTCTCCCCCTCTCTCTCTCAGTCATTAGACTACGGCCATGCTGGAGTACCGCATTGAAGGATTTAGTCGGAAGCAAATTGACATCGAGTACTTTTTTTTAAAGACTGGTACTTATTCTAGGTTATGGGGACGTAAACAAACCAACACCGATTGTCAAGCGGTGGACAAACACAAAGACACACACACACACAGATAAATATGCATGTATGTACATACCATAGGCTTCACACAGTTTCCTTACCAAGTTCACTCACAATAAATAAATAAAGTACTGGGTCTGATTTATTCGAGACTAAAGCCTTCAAGGCGATGACCCATTGTGGCTACAGTTCGATGACTGAAACAAGTAGAATAACGAAAATTATTTTTCATAATGAAAAGCATACATCAATGGATAATCAGGCAGTCTTCGAATATCTTAATTTGGACTTAATTTGGAAAAGCTTTGAGCGGCTCTCGGTTTGCTAAAAATACCAGCCAAATAACTCTCAAATTACATGCGACTCTATAGCACACTTGGATCAAAGGCAATGGGGGAACCACTTTTGGGTTTGCATTATCAGTATATATTAGCTGTATTGACCCAGGGTGTGGGGAAACTCGGTACTACTAAAGCAGCGTGGTCCCAAACGCGCAGTCACGCATCCGCACTAGCTAGTCGCGAGTGGTCGATCCTAACCCTCACCCTAACCCTAACCCTAAACACGTATTCATTTGCACACGCGCGCACGCACACTTTTTGTAGGATCGACCACTCACGACTAGCTAGCGCAGATGCGCGACTGCGCTTTCGGGACCACGCTGCTTTAGTAGTACCGGGAAACTCATGGGATGCTCTGGGCGGCACATACTAGCTACGTTACTTATCAGACTGGACACATTAAATAATATGGTCCTACGTGATGGACAGTGCTTTTTTTTATCATAAGGTCTTCTCAATCAAAGATGATCTGGAGCTAAACAACCACAACAAACAAACCTTGAAAAGGGAGAAAGGGTGAGCCTATGAGAGCCACATCATAGGACTAGGGGTAGTTTCAAATACGTTGGCATCAAGAGTTAAATGGACCATTAATAGAGAGCCTGCAAAAGTAATGGGCTTTGCCCCCGCCCCAACTTCAAACTTTACCGTCCGATCGTAAAATAACACATTTGATAATGTACTCAGATATATTTCGTCTGTAAATGAAAAAAAAAAGAAAAAGAAATATCCAGATGGCCACAGCTGGTATGCTTTCATCATAGGTGATTTCAATCGGAGACAACAAGGAAAAATAAAACATTCAAAGAAATTGTAAGAAAATGGAAGTTAAAAACGCGTGGTTTTATAGTAGTTTAATATTGATTGTCACATCTCTATTACTGGCATTGGTTGAATTGTCATTATACTGTATGCATGTGCGCGCGCATCGTCGTCGTCGTTTAACGTCCGCTTTCCATGCTGGCATGGGTTGGACGGTTTGACTGAGGAATGGCAAACCGGGAGGCTGCATCAGGCTCCAATCTGATTTGGCAAAGTTTCTACAGATGGATGCCCTTCCTGATGCCAACCACTCCGAGAGTGTAGTGGGTGCTTTTTACATGCCACTGGCATGGGAGCCAGTCAGGCAGCACTGACATATACATATACTCTTTTACTTGTTTCAGTCATTTGATTGCGGCCATGCTGGAGCACCGCCTTTAGTCGAGCAAATTGACCCCAGGACTTATTCTTCGTAAGCCCAGTACTTATTCTATCGGTCTCTTTTGCCAAACCGCTAAGTGACGGGGACATAAACACAC
>NC_068981.1:135229097-135231151 GCF_001194135.2 Octopus bimaculoides
GTATGACGCTCGGGAATACGGAAAGTCTGACGTTTCGAGCTACGCTCTTCAACAGAAAGAATATGAAGACAAGGAGAAAAACACGGAAAAAAAAAATTGAATAGTGTCCAGTCAACGGTCAATCATAATAATATATACGACGGGCTTCTTTCAGTTTCCGTCTACCAAATCCACTCACAAGGCTTTGGTCAGCCCGAGGCTATAGTAGAAGACACTTGCCCAAGATGCCACGTAGTGGGACTGAACCCGGAACCATATGGCTGGTAAGCAAGCTACTTACCACACAACCATATGATGGGTTTCTTTCAGTTTCTGTCTATTAAATCCACTCACAAGGCTTTGGTCAGTTTGAGGCTATAGAAGACACTTGCCCAAGGTGCCACACACTAAGACTGAATCCAGAATCATGTGGTTGAGAAGCAGACTTCTTACCACACAGGCACTCTTGAATAATTTAACTGTTATAATTAAGTCATTGTTTGAAATATAATTCAACAGGAAATTCTGATGAAAGGTTTTAGTCTAGAATAATTGCATCATGGGACTAGGGGTAGTTTCAAACACGTTGGCATCAAGAGTTAAATAGACCGTTAATAAAGAGCAAAAGTAATGGGCTCTGCACCACCACCCTCAACTTCGTAAGTGGGGAAAGAAAATATATATATATATATATAAGAAAATGAGATGACAAAAGAATAAACGATTACCTTATGAACTTCATTAGCTTACAGCTGTTTCTGCTGTAAGATGTAATGGTTTCATAGCTGTATATGTGTGTGTGTGTGTGTAATTGTTTCAGTACTGGAGCACTGCATTGAGTGTTTTCATCGAACAAACCCTCTATCATGCCAAATGGTAATACCAGTGTTTGGGGTTACACTGAGCTGTGCTAAAATAATGTAGGGTAAATATAGTAATAAAAATAATAATCCTTGGATGGAATTTATATATATTTTAAAGCATTGCTATGCACATTTCTACAACTCACATGTTTCTTAAGATCATAGTCCATATTCCTGGAATGTTTGCAGTACAGGCTGGAGTGTTCATGGATATCAGGTAGATCATGTTCATGTAATATATGTATAGCTTTGATGAGTGCCAACACATGAAGCACTCAGACCTTGAGTCACTCTGCTTCTGCCAAATATTAATAAATATAGATGTGTGTGTGTGTATGTGTTCTTTTATTCTTTTAATTGCTTCAGTCATATGACTGCGGTCATGCTGGAGCACTGCCTTTAGTCAAACAAATCAATCCCAGGACTTACTCTTTGTAAGCATAGTACTTATTCTATCGATCTCTTTTGCCAAACCGCTAAGATACAGGGATGTAAACACACCAACATCGGTGTGATGGTGGGGGGGACAAACGCAGACACACAAACATATACATATAAAAATATATGACGGGCTTCTTTCATTTTCTGTCTACCAAATCCGTTTACAAGGCTTTGGTTGGCCCAAGGCTATAGTAGAAAACACTTGCCCAAGGTGTCACACAGTGGGACTGAACGTGGAACCATGTGGTTAGGAAGCAAGCTTCTTACCACACAGCCATGCCTGCACCTGAAATATGTTGCACCCACACTAGTAGTAATCCAAATAAAGCACTTTCACTGTCTATGGCTAAGTAATGTCATTCACAGTTTTGATATAAGTGTCACTTGATCTATCTCAGGAATTCCACAGTATTTGTTGAGTATATCACAAACGTGGGAAACAGAAAATGGAATTCACGAGAATCTTTATTCATAAAGAATCTCCATTTTCCGTTTTCCTCATTTGTTATATAAGTGTATATGCATATACATATACTCTTTTACTTGTTTCAGTCATTTGACTGTGGCCATGCTGGAGCACCACCTTTAGTCGAGCAAATCGACCCCAGGACTTATTCTTTGTAAGCCTAGTACTTATTCTATCGGTCTCTTTTTGCCAAACCGCTAAGTTATGGGGATGTAAACACACCAGCATCGGTTGTCAAGCGATGTTGGGGGGACAAACACAGACACACAAACATATACACACACATGCATATATATATATATATA
>NC_068981.1:135231219-135236097 GCF_001194135.2 Octopus bimaculoides
TTCAGTTTCTGTCTACCAAATCCACTCACAAGGCTTTGGTCGGGCCGAGGCTATAGTAGAAAACACTTGCCCAAGGTGCCACACAGTGGGACTGAACCCGGAACCATGTGGTTGGTAAGCAAGCTACTTACCACACAGCCACTCCTACTCCTATATGTATGTATATATATATGTATGTATGTATAGATAGATAGATAGATAGATAGATATCATCATCATCATCGTTTAACATCTGCTTTCCATGCTGGCATGGGTTGGACAGTTTGACATGGAGCTGTGCAGACTCCAATTTTCTGTTGTCGCATGGTTTCTATGGCTGGATGCCCTTCCTAATGCCAATCACTTTACAATGTGTGCTGAGTGCTTTTTACATGCCACTGGTACATATATTAAAGAGACAAATATGTAAACTATTCTTTCCTGACTTTAAGAAAATTGTGGTACTGTTTTCAGTGTGTGTGTGAAACCACTGCTCAGAGGAAAGGTTGTAAAGAAGAAATTTTGTAATTTAACTGGGTTTTGTTCTTTTTGTCACACATTGTGCAATCATTCACTTTTTGATTTTAAGATGTGCTTGCAAATTTTCACTTCCTCAGGTATGTATATATGAATGTATGGATGTATGTATGTGTGTATGTATGCATGTATGTATGTATGCATGTATAGGTGCAAGTGTGGCTATGTGGTAAGAAGCTTGCTTCCCAACCACATGGTTCTGGGTTTTAGTGCCACTGTGTGACATCTTGGGCAAGTGTCTTCTACTATAGCCTCAGGCCGACCACAGCCTTGTGAGCAGATTTGGTAGATGGAAACTGGAAGAAGCCTGTCATATGTGTATATATTTATGTGTGTGTGTGTGTCTCTGTTTGTACACCACCATTGCATGACGACCAATGCTGGTGTGTTTATGCATCTGTAACTTACCAGTTTGGCAAAAGAGATTGATACAATAAGTCCTACAAAGAATAAAACCTGGGGCTGATTTCTTTGACTAACACCTTTTAAGGCAATGCTCCAGCATGACTGCAGTTAAATGACTGAAACGAGTAAAAAGAAAAAAAAGGATAAAATATATATAGGAAGCGGTCCAGCTTCCTAGGGCTAAACGGCAGTAGTGTGTTCCCTTCTTGGGATTGTCACATTAAGTTGACAATACACTACAACTTTATCGCTGCACTACTGCTTAAATCTCTCTGAGAGATTTGGAAATATTATATTTCTAATTTTGCTGATCAGTGAATAAACTTCACTATGATCATATAAGTTTGCGAGAGCTAAACAAGCTTCTTTAACTAGCTGGCAAGCTACTTTAGGCTGATGATGAGCAAAGACTCAGAAACATGTCCCTGAATGCTGGCTAGGCTGGGTGGAGGAGCTTGTCTTCCCCTCGCAAACTTAAGGACACAGTAATTGTGTCAAGGCAGACAGGAAGCGGTCCAGCTTCCTAGGGCTAAACGGCAGTAGTGTGTTCCTTTCTTGGCATTTATATATATATATATTATATATTGTGTAGGCGCAGGAGTGGCTGTGTGGTAAGTAGTTTGCGTATGAACCACATGGTTCCGGGTTCAGTCCCACTGTGTGGTACCTTGGGCAAGTGTCTTCTATTGTAGCCTCGGACCGACCAAAGCCTAGTGAGTTAATTTGGTAGGTGGAAACTGAAAGAAGCTCATTGTATATATATGTGTGTGTGTTTGTCCCCCACCCATCGCTTGACAACTGATGCTTGTGTGCTTACATCCCTGTAACATAGCAGTTCAGCAAAAGAGACCAATAGCTTACAAGAATAAGTCCTGGGGTTGATTTGTTCGACTAAAGGCAGTGCTCCAGCATGGCTGCAGTCAAATGACTGAAACAAATAAAAGAATAAAGAATATATATACATATATATATATACAGAGAGAGAGAGAGCGAGAGAGAGAGAGAGAGAGAGATCTAAGATAACTCAAAGGAGTCAGCAATGTAAATTTAGATTGTAAATGCAATGTTGTGGAAGTCATAGTGCACTGAATAGCAATCATGAGAAATTCTTAATGTATTGAAATTTGCTTAATAAACAGAGAAGAAAAACATATAATTCCTAGGGGCAATTATTAAGAATTCTGAACAAGAAGGGAAGATGATTTTAAGAAATTAAACGCAACTCCTTGGTTGAATAAACATGTTTAGAGAGAAAGGACAATGTGTTCTTTATTTTGATGCATGTTTCAGTGTCGATTTGGCCTCATCAACATAACATTGTTTTTCTCACTTTCTCAAACAGATATAGCCAATTTGGGTGTGAGACATTTTGGCACAGCCATTCTTGCGCTGCCTGTTTGTTGTTGCTAATTAGACATTGACCTATTTGACAGCAGATGTTTTAATATTTCTCTCATTTAACGTTTTTCTTTTTCTCTCTCCTCCTTTCTCTGTCTCTCCCTGTCTCTTTCTCCCTCTGTCTCTTTCTCTCTCTTTATCTCTTTCTCTCTCTCTATCTCTTTCTCTCCATATGTGTATATTTTTACATGCACATGCATTTCTTTGTGTGTGTGTGTTTGCCTCCAGCATAAAAATATACTGATGCCAAAAGAGAGTGAATGTCCAGTCACCAGTGCCAAATGATCAGTGTCGAAACAGCCACACCCAATTGACTCAGTCCAAGACAATTTAACATATAAAAGAAGACTTTAATACATTCTTGTCTAAGAGTAATTAGCATAATTAAAACTAAATGGAAATGTGAGAAAAATAATACAAAATTGACAAAGGTGCATAATTAATGCAGTTACAATAATTTATCAAAAATTTCCCTTTTGGAAACAAGGAAAACAAAATTCTGAAACCTGGCAGGAATTGTTAACAGTTCTGAATTTATACAATTTCATGTCACATGGACCATTTGGGTTATTTTCTCTTAGATGCTTTTAATTTTAATTATGGCAATTACCCTTTGCCAAGAATGAGGGCCAGAGTGAGAAGTAGATAATAGAATGACAAAAGAAGAGAATTTGAGAGATTAGATGAGAGAAAAAGATAGAGAGAGTGTATGAGTGAGTGATAGACAGCTACATGATGGTTATTGATAAGAAGAATGAATAGAAACAATGTGACCAAGTAGAGTGATACAACAGAGACAGTCATTGAGAGAAAGAGAGTGATAAGAGAAGCAGGTAAAGAGAAGAAAGTAATACATGAAAGACAAAGAGAGTAGTATACCACCAGACATATATATATATATATATATATACATACACATATATATCAATAACACCAGCTACATTCACCAACTTAGGTTGATCAGTACATCCACTACCAGCATCAACACACAATTCCGTCATTACCATTAGCAACACAATAGTCTTCTGACATCATCAATGTTCACCTGCCATATATCTGTGTGTATGTATGTGTGTTTGTGTGTGTGTCTCTGTGTGTGTGTATGCATACATCCATATGTACGTATTGTATGTATGCATGTAATCTTTTTTTTTTACTTGTTTTAATTATTCAACTGTGGCCATGCTGGGGCACTACCTTGAAGTATTTTAAGCAAATGAGTTGATTGCAGAGCTTATTTTCCTTTTTAAAGCCTGTTACTTATTCTGTTAGTTTATTTTGCCAAACTGCTAAGTTATGGGGACACAAACACCACAAGCAGAGGTGGAGGACAAACACACATACACCCATGTGCCAACATGCATACACACACACACGCGTGCGCACACACACACGAACACCTCATCACCACAGTTATTGCTTCTCTCCACCCCAACCACTCTTTCATTCTCTTCTAAATTGAGTAGTCATGTAACCTCTCTACACCAAAAAACCTTGCTTTTTGCTCTGACCCTTTGTCTCTTACTTCAACCCTCATCTCCTAGCATAAAGTCACCTCTCTCAAGGTTTGTAGTCCAGCAAGCTGCATGGTGACTTCACTAATTCTGGTGATACAAAAATGGCACCCAATACATGCTGTAAAGGAAGGACATCAAGCCATAGAAACCATGCCAAAATAGACAGTGGAGGTTGTGCGTCCAGGCAACCCTTTTCAGGGATAGCACTGCCTGCTCCATTTTGGCTGATAGTTAGCAAGGTGAGACACACATAAGAAAGAAGAAAGCAAAGGACCACTGATGAGGTCACAGAAGTGTGACGAAAGAACTCTGGTCGAAATAGGATTAATGTAATATAATGTAATATAAAGCTGAAGCAAATTAACACCAAATATACAGTGCATGTGTTTTTATTGGCTAAACTGGCAATATGACAATCCCCAAGTACAACAACATATATATATATATATATATATATCTATATATATATATATACACACATATATGTATATATATACATATATGTATGTATTCACCATGATATATCGCTAGCTACTACACATTCCTTTTTTTCTCTCCATGTTTCTTTCTGTGTTCCGTTCTGTGGAAGAGCGTAGGCTCGAAACGTTAAAGACTTTTTCACTTCCTGAGCGTTAAACTAATATTTTAAGCTTTATTTCCACTCATCTTTCGCACTATATTTCTCTATTCTTAATTTTCTATTAATTTCTTTCTTTCGCTTCCTTCTCTTTCTCTAAATTGCCACTGATGTTAAATCTATTAACGTTTTTTTTTAAAAATAACTTGCCCGCATTCCTTTCATCATATACAGGGTAATCAAATTCGTTTAAATGGCTTATTGGTGTGTTTTGTTTCTCTTTTTTCCCTGAAGAGATGATTACATTGTTTTACATCATTTTATTCCCTCAGGTATAATATCAATATTTTCTTCGAAACATATGTCGGAAGTATAAAGATTTGAATAACACCTGCAATTAACTCCATTTCTTAATTTATGTATGTATCTGTGCGTGTGTGTGTATGCATGTATATATATATATAT
>NC_068981.1:135236865-135240353 GCF_001194135.2 Octopus bimaculoides
GCAATATATATATATATATATATATATATATATATATATATATAGAGAGAGAGAGAGAGAGAGAGAGAGAGAGAGAGAGAGAGAGACACACACACACATACATATATTTGTATATTTATATACTTTTAGTTATGCACGCATATACACGCATCTTAATCTGTTATTTTTCTCTTGTTTCAGTCAGTTTTGTGGCCATACTGGAGCACTGCCTTGAAGGGTTTAGTCGCATAAATCGATCCCATATCATGTGCATGTTTGTAAAACAAGGGTTAGCCGAATATAACGAGGCATTGTTTTACAGATGGATTCACGTCCTGTCTCTAACCTTTACATGTTTTTTTCTTCTCCGGGTAAGGGGTCTCATATTCTACACGTCTACGAAGGGGCAAGCCCAC
Source organism: Octopus bimaculoides (assembly GCF_001194135.2). Lineage (NCBI taxonomy): Eukaryota > Metazoa > Mollusca > Cephalopoda > Octopoda > Octopodidae > Octopus > Octopus bimaculoides. Next base: position 135,237,261 of record NC_068981.1, read on the forward strand.
CCGACAGTTTATTGACAGGGAATATGGCAAGCCGTCACTTGTATCTCAGCAATTTTCGGAGAAGTGCAAGTATAAACAAGCCGCAAATGCACATGTAAAATGAACACTCGTATGGGTGTACGTACGTATGTATGTATTGTATTGTACATATTTGTGTATGTATGTGTACACACGTATATATATATATATATATATATATATATATATATATATATATGACTGTTTATTATATCAAATATATACAAATTTATTTAGGTTTAGGTCCTTGAATCATTTTGTAACTTCTGCCGATTAAAAAAAAAAGTACACACACACACAAATTTAGAGGCCACACGAGGTAGATAAACGTGGTAAGATACGCATGCCTTTATTTTTCAAGGACGTTAGCGGCCTGAGTGAAGCACTTTAATTATGTCTAAGCTGAACTTGTAACTAATTTAGTTGAGATCATAAGAAATAGCCTGACAACAAAAGTCGAACGTCCCACAAAGGAACTGGAAATGATAATAAATTATTTCAAGACGATAGAAGAAAAAAAAAAAAAACGTGGTGCTGGTAGATGATGATAATGCAGATGTAGTCACATTGTCAGCTTTCATTTTTGTCTCCACATGTTCTCTCTTCCTCTCGCTATCATTTGTTGTTGAACATAGTTGTAAGAATAGTCATTAACTGGTAAATTTCTTGTTACCACATGCTTATCTAACCCCACTGATGTCGTTCGGTCTTATGATCCATAGTTTTTCATTAATAATAATTTTATAGTCATAGAGAAAATTACGTAATGAAGAAATATATTAATAAAACATTTAATTTTCTTTTTGCTGACATAACCTATCAGTTGTTCGCCTCAGACTAGTTAATTCTTAATTTATTAACTACAGCAGTTTTTTTTATACACGTGTGTGAGAGCATCTTCGCAAACATTTTAATTCAAGACAAGTTTGGCGAGAGCGATCCCAACATGTGTATTTTTCATTTCAGTAGTAAATATAAAAACGACTGGGACTGTCACATTGAGTTGGCAGTATACAAAAACGACATTGTTATATAGATAAAACAAATTTACAGCATATTACTAGCTACCACGAGGTTTTAAGATTTGAACCCCTCCACTCATAAAAATGTGTTCCGTATTCAAAGTAATGACGTTAAAGGTTTCGCTTTGAGAAACAAACCTCAATAATTTTTATATCCTCTTTAGTTCTCTAGACATTTTTTCGTGTGCGTAAAAAATTTTATTAAGTAACTTATAGAAAGTTTACAGGGAACGATATCAGTGAAGGAACAAGATGTCCGTGACTATAGGTACAAGGGCTGAAATTTTAAGGAAGAGGGATAATCGATTACAACGCCTTCAGTACATGACTGGTACGTATTTCATCGACGCCGTGAAGATGAAAGGCAAAGTGGATCTCAGCAGAATTTGAACTCAGATCGCAAAGACAGACGAAATGCCGCTAAGCGTGAATTTTCACGAGGTAAAACTCCATGAAACTGTCAGGGAAAAACCCGAAAAAGAAGATGAAAAAAATGAAGAAAATGCCGAAGTTAATCAAAATAGTCCGTCAGCCGGCATAACACACACACACACATCTATAAAGCTGATATTTATATTCTTTTATTTTAAAAATACACGTGTTGGGGTCCTGTTGATCGACCTCTTAAAATCTTTGAAATTTTACGAAGACACACACACAACACGTAATTATTAAGAATTAATAAATAAAAAGCAACTATATATATATATATATTATCTTATGATATTTACTTTGTATTTTATTATACTCATTTATTGTGCTTTTAATTATTAATTTTTCTGTATGTGACTGGATTTTCATCGATGAGTTCATGAACTTTGGTTTTTTCCCTAAAACTATATATTTATATATATTTTACTCTGTGAAGCTTAATTTAATTTTAATTTTTAATAAATTGATTTTAATTGAGTTTTTACCTGTAATTTTGGATTTTATCCCTAATATTATATATATATATATATATATATATATATATAGTTTTTTATTTGTCAAGAGTTGCAGTGGTTTCTAATAATGTGCAAAGGACCTGAAATTTTGGAGAAGTGGGTAGTCGATTTTATTGTCGCCGGTACTTGACTGGTACTTTATTTTATCGATCCCAGAGGAAAGAAATGCAAAATTGACATCAGCGGTATTTGAACTCAGAATCTAGTCGGAACAAATACGAGACTTGTTTTTTTTTTTTTTGAAGCTCGTCACTTAACAGTATATATTTATTAATTTTTACAAGACAAAGTTTTATAATAAATTCGCAGTTTGGAGTTACTAGATGTCATCAGACTATTTGATGACAGTAAACCGAGGTTTCGAAGTCACTGTCAACCTTTTCTTTGTGTATGTGTGCTTATCAGTGTCGAGGGCCTTCGGTATACTAACTGGTTTATAACTATGTTTACACACGCATACCCTGTCTATGTGTGTGTGAACTGTTTTATTATTTTAATATTCATAATGTGTATATGTATTTGTACAAGTGTGTGTGTGTGTACATACTTAGAAATAAATGCGATCCGGTTTCGATTTCCAGTTAGTGCATTATCACTCACGCTATTACAGATTCTCTGGATACTTTCAGCATACACACACACACACACACGTTTCCGATTTTGTGTGCGTTTGTTTTGCACACACGCTTCCATTTTTATTTGTGTGCGTTTATCTGTTGATTAAAGTTTTTCACACACACACACTTACACATCGTGTACCCATGGCAGAACTAATAATAGTGCGTTCCGCAGAGTAGCGTCGCTATGGTTACTGTACATCCTGTTTGTTCTGAAATATTTCTTTTCCGTATTTAAATTTCACATTTGTAGGTTTTCATGTTTTATTTTTTTTCTTTCACTACTGTATTTTAAAATTCGTTTTGTTTTTAAACAATGAAAATAACTCTCCACATTTTTTCTTCTTAGTAAATGTTATACTTGGACAGTTTTTCTCACAGGGATCGCGGTTGTGAGACTCGAAAAGGATGAAAAGGAGGCGGATTAACTGTCATGTTTAATTAAAATTCATCTGGTTTACAAACTTTTAAAGGCAAGACTTCCTTTGT
>NC_068981.1:135241022-135242154 GCF_001194135.2 Octopus bimaculoides
AAATACGCGGGAAAAATACGGAGATTATAATTCTGAAAAAAATTTCCAAAAATTTTTGTAAAACTTTTTTTCAGAAATTTTTTTTGTCAAAATATACAGAAAAATATGGAGGTTATGATTCTGAAAAAACTTTCCACAAATTTTTCTATTTAGGGTTAGGGTTAGAGTTTTAGTTTTCCACAAATTTTTCTACTTAGGGTTAGGGTGGGGCTAGGGTTACGGAAAAAAGTGAAAAATGAAGAAATTGGAGGGGATGCCAGAAATTTCAAAATTCCAATTTTTGGCAATTTTCCGGAATCTCCATATCTGAAAATGTGGGTTTTTGGCAAAAAAAAACAATAATTTGTGAGAAAATGGAGTGGGGAGGGAGGGCGGAGGAAGTCTTTCTGATACCATGCTGAGAAAATACGAATTAAATGGATGCATGTTCTATTTTATCTTTTCTGGTAGTATCATTGAACAAAATGCTTTGTGGTATTTCTGACTTTTTACGTTTTGGGTTCAATTCGCTCTGATGTCAACTTTACTTTTCATCGTTACTGAGTTGATAAAATAAAAGCAATCCTTCGATATTGGTACACGACATCATTCACTCATGACATGAATGATGTTGTATCCTCATATAGACGCTCTGTAGACTGATATCGCAGAAATACCAAATAAAGTGGGATTGAAGCTGTCTACTAATCTTCTTCCCTAAAATTTGCTGGCCTTGTACTTTAAATCAGAAACCAAAATAAGTGCTAACCAAGTACTGGAATTGATGGTGTCAACTAATTCGCTTACTGAATCTGCAGAGAAGACCAATAAAGAAGGCAATCTGGTGGTTCGCTGCTACAAAGATGCAAGCTGAGATCTGATCAGCCCTGGATGAAGGGGCTGCTACAGGGATGCAAGCTGGGACTCAAATTAAGCTTGGGTAATTAAACTGCCTGAAGGGGTCTGATGTTGAAATTCCCAAAACCTTCTGAAACCCTAGAAACATCACTCATGCACTAGCATAGCTAGAGTGTGTGCCGCCTGGGACAGCCCTTCCATTTGCCACCCCAGATCCCACAAAAAACACATATTGCCTACAGCAATAGCCTACAAGATGAAAAGTGTTTCTCAGGGCAGACTGCCCCCCCCCCCC
>NC_068981.1:135242164-135243743 GCF_001194135.2 Octopus bimaculoides
AGACTGCCCCCCCCCCCTAGCTACACTAGTGCAATAATGATGCATCCCAGAACTTCCGTAAGAAGTCTCTTGGAACTTTCCTCAGAATTTCTGGCCTTGAGTCTATATTAGAAACAATTAATAAAAAGGCAGGGGTGTGAAAAATGTTAGTAATATTTTTGATGCCGGGCAGAACCCTGGTATATGTTATCTTAAAAATCATTGGACCAGGGTATACTTTTTTTTTCTCTTGTTTCAGTCATTGGTCTATGGATATGCTAGGACAACACTTTTGAAGGGTTTTAGTCAAATATATTAACTCCAGTACTTATTTTGGCACTACTTAAATACAGAGGTCCCAATGCATCTACATAACGATATGTTTTTACAGTGCACACTCATTAGGGGGTTAGGGTTATGGTTAGTTTTAGGGTTCAGGTTAGTTAGGGTTAGGGTTAGTTTTAGGGCTAGTTAGAGTTTGGGTTACAGTTAGTTTTAGGGTTAGGGATGTCTGCTTTGGTACGGTTTCCATGACTGGATGCCCTTGGGTGCTTTTAGTGTGGCATCAACAATAGTGAGGTTGCCAAGTAACTTGCAAGACAAAACCCCTCAACTAGGGGGAGTGGTATTGCGAAATGTAGTAGTAGTAGTTGAAACCTTGTGGGCATTTTGGTAATGACTTCAGCAACATGATGATGATCATCATTATTTTAACACCCACTTTTCCATGGATGGAGTTTATTGAAGCAGATTTTCTACATCTGGATGCCCTTCCTGTTACCGATCCCCACCTGTTTCTAACCAATGTAATATTTCCCCATGACCAGATGTTTTTACAGAATGTTGTAAGTAAATGATAACTGCTTGTATGGCAGCAACATTCATTTACAACTACTGTGCGATGTCAAGACAAGGAGACAATCATACACACACTTATACTCACACGTGTACATGCACACATACACACAAGCACATATATGTGTGTGTGTGTGTGTGTAAAGCTAAGATCCAATGTGTCTACACGGGATCTCCTAATGACTATGTAAACTTCATATAATCAAGGTATCCTTGGCCTGAAGAGTAGCTTGCCGTCTACTCCTCGTTTGGATAATTTACTACTCCCAAGGTTCTGCTAGCTATGAGACATATGTAGCCTGGATTTTATCTACTCCATTCCTTTCTTTCTCTATCTTCCTTCGCTTTTGGACTTTCCTCTGTCTCCTTTTTCTGAAGAAGAGCTTTGCTTGAAATGTAAAACACCCTTTTTTTTTTACTTCTCTGAGTGTCTTATTAATACTTTGCATGTACCACGTCCTCGCATTGTTGTTTTTTTCTTGTCCTTTTTTTCTCCATTAAAAAAAAATTAATTACATATATATATATATATATATATATATCGAAATAAGCAACAAGGATATCCAAAGTTAATGCAGAACGATCATTTCATGTGACTTCATTTATTTAATAAATATTTTAAATAAATATATTTAAATAAATGGAGTCGCATGAAACGATCGTACTGCATTAACTTTGGATATCCTTGTTGCTTATTTTGATTTTAATCACCTTATTTTGGAATTGTATGGATAATACCATACTT
>NC_068981.1:135243856-135246840 GCF_001194135.2 Octopus bimaculoides
TCATCATCATCATCATCATCGTTTAACGTCCGCTTTCCATGCTAGCATGGGTTGGACGATTTGACTGAGGACTGGTGCAACCGGATGGCTACACCAGGCTCCAATCTAATTTGGCAGAGTTTCTACAGCTGGATGCCCTTCCTAACGCCAACCACTCAGAGAGTGTAGTGGGTGCTTTTACGTGTCACACACACACACATACATATACAGTAGGCTTTTTTCATTCATCTACCAAATCCACTTACAAGGTTTTGGTCAGCCCAGGTAAATGACACTTGCTCGAGGTGCCACACAGTGGGACTGAACCCAAAACTATGTGGTTGAGAAGCAAACTTCTTAACTACAGTCATGTCTGCATTTAGTATAGAGAAAACATAAATTTGAACGTCAGAATGCTTGGGCTTCAAAGCCCTTGCATTCATGGCACAACTGTACTGAGTCAGTGGGAGGCACGTCTAATTCGTACTGTAGCCTGTTGTAATCTCCTTTCATATCTTCCTTCTTTGCATGAGAGGAGATATGTCCATTGATGAAATATGAATCCTGGAATGGAATCTGAACTCATAATGCAAACAGCCAGAATAAATACCACTCTCCCAATCCATCACCCTGGATTAGTATTTTATTTATTGATCCCTAAAGATTGGAAGACAAAATATACCCTGACAGGATTTGAACTCATAATACAGAAAGCCAGAACAAATGCTATACATTCTTGTCAACATTTTAACAATTCTTCCAATTTGCTACCTACCTGTTGTAATAGCTGTTGAAGAAACAACGTGTGACAAGGTTAATTGCTTGTACAATGTTTCTGTGTGAATCTTTGATAATCAGTCAGATGGACTTTGTCGGGGTGTCTAGGATGTTTACATGTGTGTAGTAAAATATCTAGGACAGCAACACTGTCCTAGATGTACATATGTGTAGTATGTCTACAGTGCTCTAGATATATATACGGCACTCTAATGCATGTTAGATTTAAATTACAATAAGTTTTGAATTAATGGGGGAATATGGGTAGAAAAGGAGTTCTGGAGAGATTTGGTCATGAGTAGGAGAACTGAGAAGTGATTTTAGTGTAAGGTTTGGAGTACAGGATGACAAAAGAAAGGGCAGATGCAGTGAATAGATATGAATGATTGAGTTGGCACGTTCAGAAAAATAGAGATCATTGTATTAATAATGCAAGAGACAGAAGGAGGTCTCAGCTTGATAGCAAACTGTTGTGTGAAAGATGTTTATAAATCTTAGATCAGTCCTGATCAAGCAGGCTAACAGTGTAGAGCAGCAGTGTTTCTTATTCTTGCAGAACCTTTGAAATATACCTATGTCTCAGGAAATACCTATATGAAAATTATTATATTTCTTTATTAATATTTTTCTCTTTCTGTTGTATCTTGGGTGGGTCATTATGCTAACAATAAATTTCTTTATTTTTATTTTTGTCAATTGGTTAATTGACAAAATTAACCAATTAACTAATCGATTGTTTGATTAGTTGTCCTGCCAATCAATCAATCAATCGGCTAGAGCACACATCAACAATCTTGCAAACCAAATACAAAAACGAAATATTTTTCTTTGTTTTCATGGAGTTATATTTCATCAGAGATTAAGCATATCATAAAATTGTTTTTGAAAGTTTGACAGTGCTAAATCAATCAAACATCACAAAGAAAATTTAAGAACTGTCATCTTAATCCAGACCTTATTTAGGCCAAATTCTTTTACAATTTCTTTTTAAGAAGTAATTTTTTCCTTTGAGGATCAAATGCTACCTAGAAATGCCAGGATTTTTCTATCTTAGGAAAAAGGCAAATAAAATTATGAATGTAAAATTAAATGCAAGAATGTTTGACATTAAGAGGGGCATTTAGCCAAAGAATTTAGATTGTGTAACAGTGCTAGAGTTTTAAGAATGATATGGAATTTTTGGAATGGCATTCTGGGATGTTGTAATTGTGTTTTGAACTGACCATATATGTAATGACAGGGTCTGAGAGGTTTAGTGCTAGTAGCAGCAACAAACATTGGCTCTTGCATGTTTAACTTGTCACTAATTTTAGTATTTTTTTGAGTTTGTTGTGTAGATTGTCTGTGTATAGGGGTGATAATTTGAAGTAAATTGGGATTCCTCTCAAAATTCTTGGCGCTGTGGGGCTTTTTTTTTTTTTGAAGTATGTTTGGCATCAGATATCCCTCTGCTCCAGCATTCTGCTCCTCGGCTTTCCAAAAGCCCTGAAAAGTTGTATCAGCTAAACCTCCCTCTTATACTTCCTGGCTCAGATGTAATAACAATCCATTATAGAATCTAATTTATTGTTTGTATTGTAGATTAACATTGACTGAAAGTGGTGCCTGTCAGTGTTTTAAATATTTGTGTCTTTTCAGAAAGTGTATGAAAGTTTGTCTATGAAAATAACAGCTTTGTTGTTTAGCCCCCAGTTAGCTTGATTGATTACCCCTAGTCAGACGTATGTCCAAAGGTACTTCAGCCATGTTCATATTTTTAAGCCAGATTACATAATTTATTGTGTTCTAAGATGATAGGGTGTGATTTGAGGGAGACGTTACTGTTGTTTCTAACACAGTAAACAGTCACACAGAATTTTCCTCTTTGGCATGGTTTCTTCAATTTTGTCACAAATGATGACAGTAACTGTGGCAATGATGACGATTATGATAATAATGGTGGTAGTAATGGTAACGATGATACTGATAATGTGTAGCAAACACTTTGACAAATTTAATAGAATAGGCTGGGCTGTGCCCATTACCTTCGCAGGATGTCTTAGGCTGGTAAATTTGATGTGGCTACAGCCAAATGTAAATGTATGAGAACCAGGGTTTGGTCCAAAAGGAACCAGGATTTGGTCCAAAAGCTTGCAAAAGAGTGAACCCCATTTCGATCACTAACACCAGAAATGTGCAGCTGTGAAAGATCTCTCTCTCTCTCTCTCTCTCTCTCTCTCTCTCTCTCT
>NC_068981.1:135246905-135248009 GCF_001194135.2 Octopus bimaculoides
TCTCTCTCTCTCTCTCTCTCTCTCTCTCTCTCTCTCTCTCTGTGGTCTTTTCTGTTCTTGTTAACATAAATCTAAAATCTATTCATGTCTAGTTAAATAATTGATCATGTTGTTGATCCATGAAATCACCATGATAAATTTGCTTTGGTCTGTCTGGGATGAACCAGCTATTAATAGCATAGTGTTTGATAACCAGGAAATCCTTCATTTTTTTCATGTATTTAATTTATATTATTTATTTAGTTTTTGCATATCTCATAGATTTGTTTGTGTTGTTTGCAAACAAAACAACTTAAACTAGGAAGTCAGAAAATTTACTTCTAACTACAAAACATTGTTAAGTATTGTATATATAAGATAAGAAAGAGAAATAAAAGCATTTATGGAAATCTCGTAGTCTTCAACTAATCTGTCAATTTGATTTGAATAAATTCTTTCATAAAATTCCTCTTTGTATTTTATTTCTGAAAGATAAGCTTAACTGACTAATGGCTACTTTATCATTTACTCCATTTTCTTTTCTGTTATATTCCTTCCGTAACTCACACACACTATATATTTACATATGTTATATGTTTATTCCCAATAATAATTCCTGTTGAAATTCAAAGAAGAATGTTCATTAGTAGCTAGCAGAAGATAGGACCTTGGTACTATGTACTCAGTGCAGGGAATAGGTACACAAAAGTTGCAAGTGTTGTCTTTAGTAGCTTTACAAAAAATTAGGACTGTAAAGAGATAGATGCATGGTTGCGTGGTTAAGAAGTTTGTTTTGCAACCATTTGTTTTGGGGTTTAGCCTGGGCTGACCAATGCTGTGTGAGTGGATTTGGAAGACACTGTCTGGAAGCCCATCTTATGTGTGTGTGTCTTTGTGTTCGTGATTGTTCCCCACCACTGCTTGTGAACCAGTGTTGGTTTGTTCATGTCCCCATAGCTTAGCAGTTTGGCAAAAGTGATCAGTAGAATAAGTATTAGACTTAAAAGTGAGTACTGGGGTCAATCTGTTTGACTAAAACCTTTAAGGAGGTACCCTACCATGGCTGAAAGAGCAACGACTGAAATAAGTCAAACAAAAAAAAAAAAAGAAAGAAAGGTACATGAA
>NC_068981.1:135248019-135251557 GCF_001194135.2 Octopus bimaculoides
AAAAAAAAAAAAAAGAAAGAAAGGTACATGAAAGACAGAGTACAAGTGAACCAAAATGACTGATATGGCAATAAAGACAACAGCTGATCTATGAAGGAGATCTGGGCAATGTTTTTTTTTATAGAAGACTAGCTGTTGCTCGGAACAATAACTATGTATAGCATCTCCAGAAAGGGTAGAGTGTGTGATTAAAAAAGAAATTCTAATGTCAGGTTTTTTAGAAAACATCACAAAAGTCCAAGATTATTGGTGGTAAACTGGATGGTAAATTGATCCAGTTAATGACAGCATGGGAAAATAGACATTAAAATGTTGATGGTGAAAGTAGTGATAGCTGATACAAATCTTTTGAATGAAGTCATTTCAAGCAACTAAAGATTGCCCAAGAGGCCAATGAGGAAGTGTTTTATATAGTTGCTTGACTTGCTAGAAATAGCAGCCAAACCTTTTCAAAATAGTACTGGATTTGGTTACATCAAAAGTATAATAAAGAGTAAAAATTCAATGAGCTTCTTTGGGACCTGTTAGTGAAAAAAGGTTTGGTTGCTGTGTTTTCATGCAAAAGACAAACTGTATGAAACATGCAATATATGGAAACAAACAATATGAATTAACTTCAAAAAGTATCCTACTAACTTGAAAGATAAAGAAGGTCATATTGACTGGTATAGTCCTAGGTACCCAAAAACTGAAATGCATTCAGTCATAGGTTTGCGAAGCCACCATTAGTATAAAATCTTCAGTGAAATTCAAGACCTTATAAAATGAAAAATTCTGACCAATACTTTTTCACATGAATTATGTTGAAACCAGTTATTGTAAAATGTTATGGCAGTTACATGTAATATTTGATAACATGTAACCAACTGTGGTGCTGTGGACAATTCTATAGACCAAGACAACAATCTGAAAAACCAATCTATTGATTTAACCAAATATTTCATCTAAAAATACGGAAGTATATTATTGATTAATACTAACTATATTATGCATTTTATTAGATAATGTTGATTTTGTAATATAAAATATTTTGACTATATAAAAAATATTAGCATAACTAATTAGTTAATTTTAAAATATATAATGGGAAATTAATAGTGAGGATTAAATTTTACAGAACAAAGAACTGCAATAGTTCTAGACTTGATTAAGTGTATCAGATTTTAAGCCCTAAAATTAGTGATGTTTCCAGAAAGCTTCTGCTGTGGTTTAAAAAAAATTTTTTTAAAATATTTCTCCTAATTGAAGATCCATGTCAATGTTTGCAAAGAAAATCTACAGAGGCGTAGGAGTAGCTGTGTGGTAAATAGCTTGCTTACCAACCACATGGTTCCGGGTTCAGTTCCAGTGTGTGGCATCTTGGTCAAATGTCTTCTACTATAGCCTCGAGCTGACCAAAGCCTTGTGAGTGGATTTGGTAGACGGAAACTGGAAGAAGCCTGTTGTATATATATATATAAATATATATGTATGTGTTTGTGTGTCTGTGTTTGTCCCCCCAACATCGCTTGACAACCGATGCTAGTGTGTTTACGTCCCCGTAACTTAGCGGTTCGGCAAAAGAGACCGATAGAATAATTACTAGGCTTCCAAAGTATAAGTCCTGGGGTCGATTTGCTCGACTAAAGGCGGTGCTCCAGCATGGCCACAGTCAAAAGACTGAAACAAGTAAAAGAGTAAAAGAGAGAAACAATGCCATCACTATCATCATCACTGCTCCTGTTGCTGTCACTGGTGCCACCACTGTCACTACAGCTGCTGCTGCCACCACCATTGTAGCAGTTGCTACTGCACTACCACTGGCTCTACTTCTGCTGCCACTGCTGTTACCACTATTGCTACTGCTGCTGCGGTTGTCACTCTACCACTACCAATGCTGTTGCCACCAATGCCACACCACTGCTATCACCACTTCTGCCACCACTGCTGCTGTTGCCACCATCATTACAGTAATTGCTACTGCACCACTGCTGCCACTAACTCTACCACCACTGCTACTTCCACCACTACTACTGCTGTCATTTCCACCAGTGCCACTACCACTGCTGTGGTTGTTTCTGCCACCACCACTGCTGCCATGGTTGCTGTTGCAGCTGCTGCCACCACCACTGCTGCCATGGTTGCTGTTGCAGCTGCTGCCACCACCACTGCTGCTGTTACTTCCACTGCCACTACTGCTGCTGTTACTTCCACTGCTACCACTGCTGCAGTTGCAACTGTTGCAATCACTGAAACCACCACCACCACCACCACCACTACCACTGCTTCAACCACTTCCACAGCTACCAGCACTTACTTAGTTTCATGTAATGCACATTCTTCTTTCAATTTGAACAGGAATTACTATTGGGAGTAAAGACACATAATATGTATGTTACAAAAGGAATATTAGCAAAATGGAAAAGAAAAAAGAAAAAAGGGAGTGAGTGATAAAGTTGCCATTAGTCGGTTAAGCTTATCTTTCAGAAGTCAAAAAAAAAAATAAAAGACAAAGTTGAATTTTGTGAAAGAATTTATTCAAATCAAATTGACAGATTGGTTGAAGACTACAAGATTCTCCGTAAATGCTAAAATATTTCTTCTCTTTCCTATCTTCCGTTTCCATCATCATCTTACCCGGGAGGTGCAAGATATCTGATACATCAAATCTTTTATGGTAATAATTTATCGAATAAAAATATTTTAATAAAAGATAAATAAACCGTTACAGCTATAATATTGCTCTATGATGAATGATACTGTCATGCCAGCTTGGAAAAAGGGATATTAAAGCAATGATGATGATATTGATGGTGGTGGTGGTTGTGGTGGCAGTGGCAGCAGCAGTGGTGGTGGTGACTGATGATGGTCGCAGTGGTGATGATGATGATGATGATAATGATGACAATTACAATGATGGTGGTAATGATGATGATGATGATGACGATGATGATGGGAAAGAAGAGGCGAAGGATTTTTAAGAAAGATCTTGTAGATGATCTTTGAAGACAACATGACACCTCAAATTCACATAGACCGTTTCTTTTAGTCTTCAATAGTTTTTCTTTGTGAACATCAACAACCTACAAACCAACCAAAATATTCTTTTCTACTCTAGGCACAAGGCCCGAAATTTTTGGGGAGCAGGCCCAGTTGATAAATCGACCCCAGTATGCAACTGGTACTTAATTTATTGACCCTGAAAAGATAAAAGGCAAAGTCGACCTCGGTGGAATTTGAACTCAGAACGCAGCGACAGATGAAATACCGCTAAGCATTTGTACGATGTGGAAAATATACCACCAGCATTGCCCAAACGACCTGAACATTAGTTTCAAGGTTCATCCAAAGCTGGGACCACGAGCCATACGTCATCTGCCCAATTCAGGATCACAACATATAGGTACATTGCGGGATAATTTCTTTTCCTCAACAGGCCCTGCCCTGTTTAACATTGTCCCGAAACAGATAAAAGAGGAAAAGTATCCTATCAGCTTTAAATGGAGTCTAGACAGCTTTCTTCAAAGAATACCAGACAAGCCACCCATACCTGGATACA
>NC_068981.1:135252290-135255978 GCF_001194135.2 Octopus bimaculoides
CATGCGCGCACACACACACACACACACACACACACACACACACACACACACATGATGGGCTTCTTTCAGTTTCCATCCACCAAATCTACTCACAAGGCTTTGGTAAGCCTGAAGCTATAGTAGAAGACACTTGCCCAAGGTACTATGTAGTGGGACTGAACCTGGAACCATGTGGTTGGGAAGCAAGCTTCTTACCACACAGCCATGCCTGCATCTATGTTTTGAAGCATAACCAATTTTTTGCACATAAATTATAACAATGTAATCTTATATGGGCTCCCAAGGGTCATGTGGACCCAGTTTGAGAACCACTGTTGTAAACTATAAGCAATTCACTGCTTTGGATACCAAACTATGGCTATACTCAAGCAGGTCATCTCAATACAACATCTGTAGATCAACTCAGCAGAGACACTGGATGCCTCCCTGAAGACCTCCCTCAACTAATATAGAACTGAGATGGATGGTGTGGATAGGTTGAAAATGTCAAAGCAAGCTTGACCAGATGGAACTACAAAAATGAAGAAAATTTTTCCATTACGAAAACCAAGAAGAAGGTAATTTGGTTTAAGTCATTGTGTAAGCTGGACATTTCCACAAATATATCCAGGAATTTACTAGCTACAGTAAAACAATACTTCCCACCGTGATTGGGTGTAGCTGTTTGGATTACTGATGATTTGACCTGGATGATTGGATATTCAGCCTGTCTTGGTGGTAGTACTTTTTGGCACTGGAGGCAAACACACACATGTGCACATGCACAGAAATATATATATATATATATATATATATATATATAAAGAGAGAGAGAGAGAGAGAGAGTGAGAGAGAAAGAAGGGAGGGGGCAATGAGAGAAATATTGAAATATCTGATATCAAATATGTCAGCATCAAATTAGCAACACCAAATAAGTGGTACCAAATGTGCTAAAATGTCTCATGCCTATCCCACCGACATAGCTTACTAGAAAAGGCGGGGAAAGTCTTGGAACCTGGGCAGCCCTCCAGCTGGCCAGTTCTTGTCAAAATGTCCAACTCATACCAACATGGAAAGTGGATGTTAAATGATGATGATGATGATGACTGCTTCACCCAGTGGACAGAAATGGGAAGAAATCTTTTAGAAAACAGGGAAACCATTAGCATACTGGGGCACCACCTTGGAGAATTTTTATTCGAATGTATCAACCCCAGTACTTATTTTTTTAAAGCCTGATACTTATCCTATCAGTCTCTTTTGCTGAACTGCTAAGTTATGGGGATGTATACACACCAATACTGGTGTTCAGAAAAACAAAAATTCTCCCTTGCATAAAATTTTTAGTAACTCAAAGTCTTGAATTGTATGGTCCCCAGGAATCCTGTGAACAAGTAATTTCGAAAATTTTGCAGGGAACTGTTAAAATTGTTGGTAAAACTTTGATCCTTTCATAAAAGGATAATTCTATGATGCAGAAAAGGATTCTGGAAGACTATCTTATTATCTCCAGTAGAATAGAATAAATCATCATCATCATCATCATCATCATCGTTTAACGTCCGCCTTCCATGCTAGCATGGGTTGGACGATTTGACTGAGGACTGGTGAAACTGGATGGCTACACCAGGCTCCAGTCTGATTTGGCAGAGTTTCTACAGCTGGATGCCCTTCCTAACGCCAACCACTCAGAGAGTGTAGTGGGTGCTTTTACGTGTCACCCGCACGAGAAATGGCTACATAGTAGTCATAAAGCCAAACATTTTGCTTCACATGTGAATCTACTACAGATCAAATGGTGGAGACAATTTGTTACTTTTTATCTTTTAGCTGTTTGAGTCATTGGGCTGTGGCCATGCTGGGGCACCACCTTGAAGGGTTTAATCGAAGAAGTTGCCCCCAGTACTATAGGTCTTTTTTGCTGAACTGTTAAGTTACAGGCATGTAAACAAACCAACAATGGTTGTTGAGTGATGATAGCAGGAAAAAATACACACACATATATATGTATGTATATGTCAGATTTCCACACAATTTTCATCTACAAAGTTTAGTCACAAGGTATTGTAGAAGACACTTGTTGAAGATGCGGTGCAATGGGACTAAACTCCAAATCACATGGTTACAAACTGAGCTACTTAACCACACAGCCATATTTGCATCTATCATGTTGATATTAACATTAAAGAAAAAATTTTCATGAAAGAATTTTTTTCTTAGATTTATCCAATTGAAACAAAAGATGTTGAAACATAGTAAAAGTCATTTTGGAACAACTTGTTAAAAAACAAAATGGTATTAAAAAACTATTAATCTCATTGCTATAACAATGCTGCAGTTATATCTGGTTATAAAAGCAGTTTTCAACAGAGGAATAATGAAAAAAATTGCAAGGCTATTTTTGTAAACTATACAAACCATTCTTCCATTTTGGTTAGAATACATGCTGCTTGTTATCTATTATTAAAAGCCCGAGGTGTTGCATAGTGTACATATGTACACACATTCATACATACATCATCCTTGCACATGTCCAGTCCATTACTTGACAAAGGCCTCAGCATGTTTTCATCACCAGCCATGGTCTGATGTTTTCCTCATTCAGGTTTGAGTGTCGAAGAATTTAACAAAGTCTTCATTCCAACTTCTGCATAGTCTTATCCTCCTTTTTTCTAGACATGGTGTCCACTCTGTCAATTTGCTATTCTTCTATTATCCTTTCTTCTAAACACATGTCCCACAAAAAATCATTTCAGGATTTTTATTTTCCAGATAATATCCATGCTGCTTACCAGAATGTATTTGATGGTATATTGTTCCTGCATAATTCAGCCACATTACTCTTTCTTTCCTTGTTCAATTATCTGTTGGCAAAAGCTAAAAAATGTTATATTAACAGTTGTCAAATCTGAACCTGAGATTCAAAGGAGTTCCAGAACATGAAACATGTTCATGAGACATGAAACCAGTTCATGAATGCTTTGATATCATAGTGGATTGGATCATTTACAAAGAACAATTAATGATCAAAATCAAACTGATTTATGGCTAATGTTGCTGAATCAGATTTTGACTTTTAATGTCTTTGGCTTCAATTTTAGAAGAAAACTTTGAATCGAACTTGTGTTCTAAAACAGCTCCAAAATCTTATCACAAACTTTTATGATATTGCTTACAGATTAAAGGCACTTTGAGTGTATTTTTAATGCATTCAAGAATTATCAACTAGTGAATTACTTGAAGCTGGGCAGAAACTACATGATGTGTGGGATTTTGAAGCTACAGAAAGAAACAAATGTCTGATGAGAAAAACCAATGAGGTAGATAGTTTACAAAAGAAGAAATTATGAGAACAATATAAAATTCTATTGATTGTCTCCCTAATGAAATGGAAAAACAAAACAAAAAACAAAAACATGTCTATCTTCATGATTTGAAATATAAATTTATAAATTTAGATTTCTTTTAGATGTAAGAGGATTACTGCTTGACTCAAATGAAAGAAATGGCATTCATAATATAAACATCTCAAAGAAAATTTTCTCAACCTAGGATAATTTTTATAGCACTTTTTTGAGCTTCATAAAGAAATTTTGGATTATGAGATGCTTTTGAAAAGTCATCCAAACATTCCATTGTTAAGACTGTGGAAAGCCTCATATTTCTTGTTTACCACCATCACCACCACCACCACCACCACCACCACCAC
>NC_068981.1:135256150-135257055 GCF_001194135.2 Octopus bimaculoides
GTGCCACCACTACCACCACTGCCACCACCACCACCACCACCACCACCATTTCATGTCCACTTCTCCATGTTTGCAAAGGTTGGACAGAATTTGTGAAGGCAGACTTTCTACAACTGGATGCTCTTCCTGTCACCAACCCTCACCAGTTTTCAACCAAGGCAATATTTCCAACAACCAGTAGAGCAATAAAAAAGTGTTTTTCTAAATTTGAGATCAACTATCCAGATAATACTCACTTCTGCAATTTCAATTGCCAGCTGTGAACAATCTTTCAGCAAGTTGAAACTGTTCTTAATATATTTCAGAATGTCAATGAACCAAGAAGTAGTGTTGGCTTTAACCTTATTCAGCATTGAACAATTTGATTATATTATTGGTATGTTTACAGCATCAATATTAAAAAAATGTACAATTCTAAAAAGAAGATCAAAATTATAAAAACAGCCCAAAGTAGATCGAAACAAGAAATTTCTTTTCAAGTTCCAGATGATTAGAATGATTCATCATCATCATCATCATCATAATCATAATCATCATCATCAAC
This sequence comes from Octopus bimaculoides, assembly GCF_001194135.2. Classification (NCBI taxonomy): domain Eukaryota; kingdom Metazoa; phylum Mollusca; class Cephalopoda; order Octopoda; family Octopodidae; genus Octopus; species Octopus bimaculoides. The sequence continues at coordinate 135,256,695 of NC_068981.1, forward strand.
TATAACGTCTGCTTTCCGTGCTGGCATGGTTTGGTTGGTTTGACAGGAACTGGCAAGCTGGAGAACTGCACTAGACCCCAGTTGTCTGTTTTGGCATGGTTTCTATGGCTGGATGTCCTTCCTAATGCCACCCACTTTACAGAGTGTCGGAGACCCCCTTTGGTGGGATTGCACCAAGAAAGTAACTCTCCGAGGCACAAGTCTGGGCAAGGTTGTTTATGGAAGACCAGCAGTCGCCCATGCATATCAGCCTCCCCTCTCCATGCTACCAATGTTATCCAAGGGAAAGGCAAAGGCCGATACAGCTTGACACCTGTGATGTTGCAACTCATTTCTACAGCTGAGTAAACTGGAGCAACGT
>NC_068981.1:135257742-135258980 GCF_001194135.2 Octopus bimaculoides
AAAAAAAGGCAGCGAGCTAGCAGAAACGTTAGCACGCCGGTCGAAATTCCTAGCGGTATTTCGTCTGCCATTGCGTTCTGAGTTTAAATTCCGCCGAGGTCGACTTTGCCTTTCATCCTTTTGGGGGTCGATAAATTAAGTACCAGTTACGCACTGGGGTCGATGTAATTGACTTAATCCCTTTGTCTGTCCTTGTTTGTCCCCTCTATGTTTAGCTCCTTGTGGGCAATAAAGAAATAAGAGAAAGGCAAAGGCTGCTACAGCTTGGTACCAGTGATGTCGTAACTCATTTCTACAGCTGAGTGAACTGGAGCAATTTGGAATAAAGTGTCTTACTCAAGAACACAACACAGCCTGGTCCAGGTATCAAACTCACAACCTCATGATTGTGAGCCCAATCTTCTAACCACTGAGCTATATGTATTATATATAACTGCTGATACAGTATTGCTAAATGGTTAAGAAGTTCCCTGCATCACATCTTAGGCAAATATAATTCTCTACAGCTTTGGGTCGATCCATGCTGTATGAGTATAACTGGGTGGACAGAAACTATATAGAGGCCTGTTAGGTAAATTATACCTGTAATTCAAAAGATAGAGCCTTGTCAAACATTGTGTCACACTGAGAACCTATTTGTTCACTTCTGTATTACAATTATGTGGCTAAATTTGATAGAAGTATTATAGAAAATGTAAGAAGCAACAGCCAAATCTCACAACTTATCAACCTCAAACAGGAGGGACATATTAAATGATATAGTTATAAATATATTATGTCTGAAATTAAGACAAGATGGTCATAGTTACAGTGCTGGATTAACATTTAAGCAAAGTATGCACATGCTTATGGCATCAAGGGAAGTGGGTACCACAGAAATGGTAAATGGTTTACTGCACAAAAGAAATCACTTTAAACTTGCTAAAATGATATTTTGAAGTGGTTTATATGGTTGGGAATATAATTTCAAAGTGTTCATTGGTGCCATAGTGAGGATCCGATCAAAGACTTTGCAATTAAGAAAAGTAAGACAAAACTTTTCAAATATAAATGAAGTGGAAGTATACAAGAATACACTTTATTTTCCATCTTACTGTTAGTTTTGTGTCAATTTTGAAAAATACAAATTTATTTTGTGGTTTATTATTGATTATATTTTGAATTACCCATATATATAAGGGGACACCAAAACGTTTTTAGGGCCTTTATCTGGTCTAGTATAATTAGAATACCTTTAT
>NC_068981.1:135259018-135263133 GCF_001194135.2 Octopus bimaculoides
GCTTTCCTTATTTATCTTATGGTTTCTTGACAACTTTTCTGCTTATGATTAATATTGTTTTCTTTGTAAGTTAGTATAATCAGTTACTAGGGTTGTGATAATTATAAATTTAAATCTTGATCCTGTCACAGTATTGTTCAAACACTTTACACTGTTTATTTCAGTTGCTCTGACTAAAATCAAGTGACTATTTATATTTCAAAGCTGAGTGGTTAACTGCAGTTAGGGCATTCTGGGGAAGAAACAAAAAACAAAAAGCACTTTTCACAGCAATAGAAAACATCAAAATTTACCAAACCTTAGTGTCCCCCCCCACCTCCACCTCATGTTAGCAGGCATGGGAAAACATTGATGCAAAACAGTTAAGAACATACATTTAAAAAATATATATTTCACTCTTCTTCATATGAATATTTCATAATATAAGCAGATAAAATTTCTAAAATAATATTACTATATTAGCTCAAATATATTTGAAAATTGTAGCTACAAAGTTATCAGATGTCTATATTTTATTTTATATTTAAGCTCAAATAACATTTCAAAAGGCACTCTAACAAAGGAGGTTTATCTTTTTATTGTTCAATGAAAAGCTGATTCTGATTGAGATTACATTTGAGATTTTAATCTCTTATATGTCTAGCTTTAGTCACTGAGGTAATGTAACATATTATGCAAAAAAAAAAAACCAACCAAAAAAACACCCACATTTTTAATATCTAATTTGACAATTCAGCATTTAAACCAGCCATAACCAGCTCAAATATTCCACCTGTTTTATGTTCAAAATGTGGCCTCTCACACCTGCCCTACAATGTCATTCTAAAAATAAATAATCATATGACTGAAATTTCAAAGCATCAAGATGCACGATTAATTTAAAACAATGTGAATAAACATTACATTTGACAGAGGATTCTGAATGCTAAGAGATTAAGGTAGGCTTAATTCAAGGTACCAAGTATTTGGATAATTTAACAGTTTGGTTTGGCAAGTGATAAAGTGGCCTGGAACCTTTGGGATAAATCAAATTTGCATAACCTGGTCTCAGATAACACCTACACACATACATCTACACACATACATCTATATATATACATAATATATATATATATATACATATACATAATATATATATATGTGTGTGTGTGTGTGTGTGTGTGTGTGTGTGTGTGTGTGTGTATGTATGTATGTATGTATGTATGTATGTATGTATGTATGTATGCCTGTATATATGTGAGATAACAGTTTCACTTTAATAATTTCACTGTTAATAGTGAAACTATTAAAGTGAAAGTATCTGACATTACAATAGATATGTTATTGTTTCACTTTTGACATGTAATGCTGAAATAATGGAAGAGATAAGCGATTGCTCTGGGCTTGCTTTAGGCAAGAAGTTGAAAATTTTTTTGGCCCATGACACTGCATGGACCCTCAGTAAGGCATGTGTAAAATTTGAAGAAATCAGTTGTGTAGTTCTCGAGTTTTAGGGATTCACACAGGCAGACAGACAGACATACATTCTCGTCTTTATATAAAGTCAACAAAGTTTGCTTTAGAAGCGTTAAGATGTATTGAAAGATACAGATAAGGGAATAATTTTATTCTCAAACGCAGGATAATATTAATAATATAGCATGAACAGGATAAACTATCCATATTTTGCAGAAAAATCTGTCAGCGGCCAGACATGAGACTCAAACTCACATCCTTGTGATTATGCATCAAGTGCTTTACCATTAAGTTAAACTGCCCCAACGACAAATTCTTCTGCAAATTTAGGATATATAAATCTAGCTTTATAAGTTGCTATCGTATATTAAATTCAACTTACATTGAAAGTCAACAAACAAAGCACTTGATGCGTAATCACAGGGATGTGAGTTCAAGTCTCGTGGCTGGCCGACAACTGATTTTTCTGCAAAATATGGATAGTTTATCCTGTTCATGCTATATTATTAGTATTATCCTGCGTTTGAGAATAAAATTATTTCCTTATTTGTATCTTATACACACACACACACACACACACACATAAATATATGTTTGTGCGTGTGTGTGTATATACGTGTGTGTCTTTGGGTCTGTGTTTGTTTTCCACCACCACTTGACAACCAATGTCGGTGTGTTTACATCCCTGTAACTTAGCAGTTTGGCGACAGAGACTGCTGCAATGCTGGGGCATTGCCTTGAAGGGTTTTAGTCTAACAGATTCTACCGCTTCCCCAGTACTTATTTTTCTCTTTAGGTCTGATACATATTCTATTGATATATTTTGCTGAACCACTAAGTTATGGATATGTAAACAAACTAAGAAGTGGGCACTAGTTGTCAAGCGGTGGGGTGTGGTGCACAAACACACAGATATATATATATATATATATATATATATATATGGGGGGAGGGGTAAGAAGCTTGCTTCCCAGCCATATGGTTCACGGTTCAGTCCCACTGCATAGCACTTTGGGTGTCTTCTATTACAGCCTCAGGCCAACCAAAGCCTTGTGAGTGGATTTGGTAGATGGAAACTGAAAGAAGCCCATCGTATATAAATATATATATATATGTTTATGTATTTATGTGTGTGTGTCTGTGTTTGATCCCTTGCCATTGCTTGACAACCGATTCTGGTATGTTTATGTCTCCGTAACTTAGCAGTCCAGTAAAAGAGACTTATAGAATAAGTACTAGGCTTACAAAGAATAAGTACTGGGGTTGATTTCTTCAACTAAAAATCCTTTAAGGTGGTGCTACAGTATGGCTACAGTCATATGATTGAAACAAAGTAAAAGAATAAGAAAAGAAAAGAAGAAAATATACACGCATACAACAAACTTCGACACAATTTGTTTTTGTCAAATTCAGTCACAAGGCATTGGTTAACCTGGGCCATAGTAGAAAACACCCAAAGTGCCATGCAGTGGGACTGAACATGAAACCACTTGGTTGCAAAGTGAGCTTCTTAACCATTCTACCATGCCTACACCTATCTATTAGTAAAATACAAAACAAAAATCAATAAGCAGCAACATCACATGTAAAATAAACGATGAAGCCTACCAGGACTTAACTAGTGTATAAATATTAAATCCTAGCATTGATGTTTTTATTAATTAAAAGAGTATTCCCATGATCCTTTGCGAACTACAACAAAGTGCATAAGCGACATGTCATTATTACCATTACTATATTCATGTGATGAAATGGGAAAGTCTTGAAATGTTAAGGTGTTAATGGATTTTAAAAATGCTTTTATTCCATGTAATGGAATAATAGAAAAATATGAAAAATCCTGTATTGGCCTTTGCTTTTCTCTTCGATAACATCAGTGGCGTGGAGAGGGGAGGCTGGTATGCATGTGTGAGTGCTGGTCTTCCATAAACAACATTGCCTGGACTTGTGCCGTGGAGGCGAATTTTCTAAGTGCAATCCCATGGTCAGTCATGACTGAAGGGAGTCCTTTCTATGTGCTACCATTCTAATATATTACCATTAACCCTACTGCTGAGTGAACTGGAGCAATGTGAAACAAAGTGTCTTACTCAAGAACACAACTCACAGCCCAATCCGGGAATTGAACTTGCTACCTTATGATTACTGAGCTATGCACCTTCATATGTATGTCCCTTCTATTTTTTATTTATAATAAATCTTCCATTGAGGAGGGAGCCAGTATCCAACAAAGATACAAAGTTCCATCTTTGGGATGTAGTTAACACAGACAAATTCACATTTGGAACTTTAAAAAATCTTGCATATTTTTACTGTTCCACTCTCAGATTGCATTTGTAATGTATGAATCAGCCGGTCGATTTCATTTTCTGAAAATCCCAGTTTATCCAGATTCTCCTTTAAGCATTTACTAACAAAATCTAGGGCTCCAATTATTATTGGTATGAATATGAATTCATAGTCTGGACATAGAAGCTGGAGCTTTTGAAGCAGTTGTTCTTAGATATCTTCTTTTTCTTTGATTTTCAAAGACATAGTTATATCTATACGGCAACTGACCTCTATGATGGTACATACTTTTACCTCCCTATCTCATATGTATGTATGTATGTATGTATGTATGTATGTATGTATGTATGTATGTATGTATGTATGTATGT
>NC_068981.1:135263297-135266412 GCF_001194135.2 Octopus bimaculoides
TGCCAATAGGGAAAGAACCAGTTTCTCACCTAGATCCCATGCTCCTTCATTGGAATTTCAGCATCAACAACAGGGTATTTTTGTATGTATGTATTCTGATTATATGTCTGTGCACACATTTGAATGTGGTGTGTGCCAGAGGGTTTGCAAATCCAATGGGGGTCTTAAAAGACATGTTAGGATCCACAATGAGCAGAACTTACTTGCAGGTATTGGTAGTGCAAATCAGAGGTGCAATCTGTGTGGGTGTTTTTTCAAAACACTGTCTGGTTTAAAAAGCCACATCAGACGCCATGAAAGGGCTAAGGTGTAGGTGCAGGAGGTGGTCAAACTCTGTTTAAGGAGTAGACAACCACCATGTATGTATGTATGTGCAGATTTGTGTTTTGCTTTATGTATGTATTCTCATGCACATAGTTGCATATATAGACATGCTCATATATATTTGAATGATAAACTTCTGGAAAGTTTTACAAATTTTTAGTTCCAATGATGAACTGGATCTGTAGTCTTCAAATCAGTTTTCTCCTTTCTGGTTTTGAGAAGCCTAATTTATCAAGATTGGTATTTAAACAGTGTGTTACATATCCCAGGGCCCCAATAATTACAGGTATAAACCTTAACTTGTAGTATGTATGCATGTATGTATATGTTTTGATGGCACATGGTGTGGTGGTTAGTTATGTTGTTACACTCATGATTGCAAGATTGTGGTTTCAATTCCTAGACCGGGTGGTGCATTGTGTTCTTGAACAAAACACTTTATCTCGTGTTGCTCTGCGATCACATTGACACCTGACACGTGGTACACCATACACCTGTTCAGGCAATGTAGATCTGATGGAGAGAATGAGTTAATGTACAGCACAAACATTTGATCACTATAAACAAATCATTTGTGCAGGTTGCTCAGAAAGATAATGCAGAACCATCTTTCTATGATTACGAGAGACTGCCATTTTATATATCTTTTATCTTATCTTTCACTTGCTTTTAGTTGAACAAATCAACCCCAGTACTTCTTTTTAAACCTGGTATTCATTCTAGTAGTCTCTTTTGCCAAGCTGGTAAGTTACAGGGACATTAACAAACCAACACCAATTGCCAAGCATTGGTGGGGGACAAACACACACACACACACACACCCAAGGTACTATATGGTGGGATTGAACCCAGAACCATGTGGTCGGGAAGCAAACTTCTAACTACACAACCATGCATAGCCTGTGCACACACACACACACACACAAACACACACACACACACACACACATACCCGAAGTACTACACGGTGGGATTGAACCCAGAACCATGTGGTCGGGAAGCAAACTTCTAACTACACAACCATGCATAGCCTGTGCACACACACACACACACACAAACACACACACACACACACACACACACACACACACACACACACAAATGCACGCATACAATCCAGAAGTCAACAAATATGCAAGTACATGTATTTAAGATGTAATATAACTTGGACGTATGAGAATTTCATTGAGTGATAAGTAAATAAGACATGATTTAAAAAATAATAAGAGATTAGACAACAAACAAATGGTGGTATTTTTAAAACTGCTTGTTTTATTTTACATCTAAAAAGAACAACCAGTACCAAGTCAGCCAGCCAATACTACTTTCTAACTTTGCAAAAAAAACCAAGTGATCTCAACATGACTAACCTATTTATTAGCCTTAAACTCAGCCTTGGTCAATTTCATGTCAATAATTACAAGAGGCTAGCATTGTTTCTAGAATGTTGTCTGCCTACAATGGTAAACCAGACAGAGATAACCATTGGAAGAGAAAAAATAGAAGAGAAAAAGTAGAAAGTAAATACATTTTAAACTAGCACATTAAAATGTGCAATTATAGTATTTTTCTTTCTTTTTTTTTTGCGAGAGAATACATAGAATCTAAGTAAGTAACAATCTCAACAACAACAAAAAAAATAAATGGAACAAATTCTTAGATAATAGTTTGACTACTTAACTGCAAGATATGATTTATCATTGAAATTGCAAGAAAAAAACAACAACAAAACCCCTGAAAAATAAATGGAAATAAGTGGAATTTAATGGAATAAAATGAAAATAATATAAAATATAAAAGGTTTGTCATTTGTAATAGAAAAAAATTGAAATCTAAAAATAGCTATGCATTTATTTATTTATTTACCTAGCACTAACTAGCTAGGGATAGACATATGTTTTTTTTACAGGAAAGATTTTCGTATTTAACAGTTCTTAAAAAGTAAATAAGTTCAGATAAATATGTTGATCAGATGCAGGCATGGCTGTGTGGCTAAGATGTTTTGCTTTCCAACCATATGGTTCCAAGTCCAGTTCTATTGCAGGGTACATTGGGCAAGTGTTGTCTATTATAGTCCTGGCCTGACTGAAGCCTGTGAGTAGATTTGGTAGATGGAAAATGAAAGAAGTTTGTTGGATATATTTATATGATGTCATACTCTAGCCTCTCATCACCTAGCATAAAGCCACCTCCTTCAATACCATCCCCCCCTCTCAAAGTATATTTGTCTTGCAAGTTACTTGGTGACCTCACTGGTGCTGGTGCCTTGTAAAAAGCAACCAGTTTACCTTGCAAAGTGGTTGGCATCAGGAAGAGCATCCAAACATAAAAACCATGTCAAAGCAGACAGTGGAGCATGGAGTAGTCCTGCAGCTTACCAGCTCCTATGAAATAACACAACTCATGCCACCATGGAAGACAAGCATCAAATGATTATAATTTTATATATTATCATCATTTAATATCTGGTTTCCATGCTGGCATGGGTATATATACATACATACATACATACATACATGTATATATATGAAGGAGCACTCCATCAGTTACGACGATGAGGGACCCAGCTGATACGATCAACGGAACAGCCTGCTCATGAAATTAACATGCAAGTGGCTGAGCACTACACAGACACGTGTACCCCAACATAGTTCTCAGGGAGACTCAGCGTGACACACACACACACACACACATATATATATATATATATATATATATATATATATATATATATATACATATATACATATATACATATATGTGTATATATATATATATATATATATAACGT
>NC_068981.1:135266541-135270610 GCF_001194135.2 Octopus bimaculoides
ACACATATATATATATATATATATATATATATATATATATATATATGTATACATACATACATACATACATATATATACATATGTACATATAATACATACATACATACACACACACACGTGGCTATTTGTTTTCCTATGTGTTCGTTCCGTTGTCTATAGTTCATTTTTCTAACGTCCTGTACCCAAATATGCATCTATATACACATGTAGATGTAAGTATGTACATATATGTGTGTAGACATGCATATGCTTATATATCCTTTGTATTATTTATATATATATATATATATACAGGGTGCAATGAGTAAATTTTTGCCATTTTATAGTTTTAATTTTGTGCATGCACATAATTCACTCTGCCAGAAATTTGGAAACAACATGCTGTACTACTTGGCATTTGCACCAGAAGCTCCAATATGAACATTTCAGAGTGTTTGGGTGTCAATCTGAGGACAGATTGGTCCCAAAACATGTACCAAGAGTGATAAAAATCAAACATCCAGTCAACATCATGGTGTTTAGAGTGATCACTAGGGATGGCAACATTATGCCTCCATTCATCTTCCCACATGGTCTCAGACTCAATACAGAGGCCTACATGAAGTGCCTGGAGAAGGTAGTGCTTCCCTGGGTCAAGAGGGTGGCTGCTGGAAGACCCTGTGTCTGATGTCTGGCAACAGGACTCTGCACCATGCCACACAAGCAGAAGAACACAGTCATGGCTGTCAGACAATTTCTGCGACCACATCACCCCTAACATCTGGCCACCTAACTCCCCAGACTGCAACCCCCTTCATTATTATGTATGGGGCACAGTTGTGCGAGAGACCAACAAAACTCCTTGTAACACCCAGGATGAACTGAAGACAAGGATTGTGGCAGCATTCACCAACTTAAACAAGGAGACCCTCCAGAAGAGTTGCAAAAGATTCCGAAGTCGTCAGGAGAATGTGGTTGAAGTGAATGGCAATTTTATTGAATGAATTAACTCTTTAGTATTTCAATGTATTTTCATGTAATTTTGGTAAATATATCTATTAAAATGAGATGTCAGTGTTATCTTCCATTTTTGCATAATTTAGATGACAGTTTATTCACCGCACCCTGTATTTGCATGTGTGTGTATCATCATCATCATCAACATTTAACATCTGTTTTCCATGCTAGCTTTGGACGGCTTGACAGGAACTGGCAAGGTCAGGGGCTGTGTATGTATGTGTGTGTGTGTGTTTATATCTGTTCATCTTGACATTGTGTGATAGCTGTAAGTTGGTGTCGCTGTCAAGCAAGCAGTATCATTTGTTTCCAATCTTCCATGCAAACATGTCTGGTCACAGTGAAATATTACCCTTGCTTGGAAGCAAGTGAGGGTTAGTGACAGGAAGGGCATCTGGCCATAGAAAATCTACTTCAACAAATTATGCCTGACCCTACAGTCATGGAAAAATGAATGTTAAAACAATGATGATGATGATAATGCACAAAAATATAAAAAAATAAGAAATATAAATTGAAGGCTGATTCATATATAATAGATTTCCTATCATTTTAAAAGATTATGATTTCAGACACAGCAAATTGGAAGAACGCACTATTATGTATGAAGTCTACTATTTTATTCTTACAGAGAATTCATTTATTGTTGATTTCCTGAGTGTCTTCTTGGTATCTTTACACAAATTTGGAATGATCTACAAAAGCAATAAACCAATCACAAAGAATTTCTGAGTTGCTTTTTTACAGGAATAAAAGAGTTAAATGGAAATGGTCTTAATGAAAGACAATTTTGTTGGTTTTGTAGAAAAAAATATTCTTTTATCTTTTACTTGTTTCAATCATTGACAAAATCAACACCAATACATACTTTTATTTAAAAGTCTGGTACTTATTCTATTGGTCTTATGTGTGGAACTGCTAAATTATGCAGACATAAATAAACCAACACTGGTTGTTAAGCAGTGGGGGACAAACACAAACACAAAGACACACACACACATGATGGGTTTCCACACAGTTTTTGTCAACCAAATTCACTCACAAAGCATAGATTGACCCATGGATATGATAGAAGACAGTTGCCTAAAGTACTACACCATGGGAGTGAACTCAAAATCACATGGCCCCAAAGCAAGCCTCTTAACCACACAACCGTGCCTGCAGTTATGGTGTATGAAACAATTAATAGACCTTTGTTGTTTATTTTTTCCAAACAACTGGCTTTTTAAAAAATAGTTTTTAAGTATTCTTTTAGTCTTTTAGATTCAATCTGCTGTTATGCTGGGCCAGTGCCTTCAAGATTTGTTGGTTACTTCAATCCTAGTATTCTATCTGGTACTTACTTTGGTGCTGTCCAAAGGAGGAAAGCAAAGTTGATTTGTGTAGGATTCTAATGCAGATTGTAAAGTTATTTTAATCCATGCTCTATGATGGGATGTCCTTCCTAACACCAACTTTTTACTGGTGCTTTGTGAAGGGCCAAGTTCTGTCAAGAATGTATGAGTGCTTGTACTTGGCTGTTGTTCAACCATTTCAAGCAAGGCCTCATTTCCCACAACAGAAGATCTCCCTGGCCTTGGTTTGTCTTTAAGGCTCATGTTACTTTCCTTGAAACATCTGATCTAGTTTTGTGCTACACATTCATTGACAGTTTCTGGGTCTTCCACATGACTAATTTCTTTTGCCACTGCCCTTGCACCAAGTCCTTTTTTCCACTCATAACTGAAGCTGTAAAATCAATAATAAACAATTAATGTTTATATACTTTACTCTTACTTGTTTCAGTCATTTGACTGCAGCCATGCTGGAGCACCGCCTTTAGTCGAGCAAATCGACCCCAAGACTTATTCTTTGGAAGCCTAGTACTTATTCTATCGGTCTCTTTTGCCGAACCACTAAGTTTTGGGGATGTAAACACACCATCATCAGTTGTCAAGCGATGTTGGGGGGGGGGGACAAGCACAGACACACAAACACATACACTCACATACATACATATATATATACATATATACAACAGGCTTCTTTCAGTTTCCATCTACCAAATCCACTCACAAGGCTTTGGTTGGCCCGAGGCTATAGTAGAAGACACTTGCCCAAAGTGCCACATAGTGAGAATGAACCTGGAACCATGTGGTTGGTAAGCAAGCTACTTATCACACAGCCACTCCTGCTATATATGAAGATAAAGAATAAACAATTCAGCAACGACCGGACAGCAAATTGTATCAAATTAATGACATAACATGGAGATACAAGTTGCCAAAAAACATCAGTGGAAATCTGAAAAAAACTTTTGACTCAATCTGGAAACCTGTCCTCATGTGAAAAATATTAAGTAAAAAATTAGCAATGTTTATTGACATTTCCTGCAAATGAATTGCATTCCACAAAGCCTATTCAAAGATGAATAGAATAAAAAAATCCATTAGTTGAAAAAGGAAAGAGGTTAGCAACAGGAAAGGCATCTGGTTGCAAATCAATGCCTCAGTTCATATTTATCCAACCCATATTGACATGCAAAACTGGATGTAAAACATACAAGTGAATTCAGCTCTTATTTCAGGAGCACCATTATTGTTTGAATATGAGTATTTAGAATCTCTCATTAATTTCCTTCCTTTTAACTTTCCCCCCGAAGGGCTGTGTCCAAAATGCTGGATTTTCCACTCTTCATCTCAAGCTCCCTGTACTCTTTTTATTGATTTTACCACATAATATAAGTCTTTCCATTTACAGAACTACACCAAGCTCAGCAGAGTCTGTTCAATAGTAAATCAATAGCCCGTGTCAAGAATACTGTATTTGATTGCATATATACTCTTTTACTCTCTTTTACTTGTTTCAGTCATTTGACTGTGGCCATGCTGGAGCACCGCCTTTAGTCGAGCAAATCGACCCCGGGACTTATTCTTTGTAAGCCTAGTACTAATTCTATCGGTCTCTTTTTGCCAAACCGCTAAGTGACGGGGACATAAACACACCAGCATCGGTTGTCAAGCAATGCTAGGGGGACAAACACAGACACACAAACATACACACACACATACATACATACATACATACATACATA
>NC_068981.1:135271842-135280635 GCF_001194135.2 Octopus bimaculoides
TACATTGAGGAGCTTGGTTCCGGTGCCACCCAGACCCCGGCGGAAAGAATCCTCTATCCACTCGGGCTTTATTCCAGGCGGCAACCCGCAGACCCAAGCCCTCGTTATTTTTTGTCCACAATATGTGGGAAGAAACAAAATTTCTTTGCCCTCAATGGGCCCACTCGCAAATTTGCGAGCTTCACCCAGGGAGTCAAAAAGCAACCACACGGTTGCATATTTGACTCCCCTTGAAATATATTTAAAGTTGGCATTAACATTCGTAAGTTCCTTTTCAATAATAGTTTGAGGAAAGACAGTGACGCTATCCAACACCTTTGAGTAGGTTCGGAGCGTCACTGTTCTTTCCTCCATTTCTTTCAACCACTGTTTGGGTGGGCACAGTTCCCACTCCAAGACATGGTTTCCCTTTTTTGCCATGCTTACAAAAAAAAATGTTCAACAAAAATGTTCAGAAAATAGTTCACAAACAAGTTCAACAAAAAAATTCACAAAAACAAACTAAATACAAAAGAACAGAAGACAGAGCAGAGAAAAGGAAAGAAGGAAGACAGTTTAAGTCAAGGCAACACAATTCCGGCCACCAGCAATACCTATAGGTATTCCAATAAAGGCGTTCCAATAACGGTACTCCAAAATAAAAGTATTCCAGTAAAGGTATTCCAATAAAGGTAATCCAGGGCCACAGCAGCAAAATTTTCACAAGTTTTTTGGAGGTGAGATACGCCCACAAAAACAACAATTCTCGCACAGCGAGACACAAAAAGTTTTCTTCACTCAAAGTTGCTTTTTTTTTTTTTTTTTTTTTTTTGCTCAAAGTCAAAACAAAAATTTTCGCTACTGTGGGCAAGCGAACCCACCTCCCACAAACAGCGAATACAAAATTTGTTCGTACAACGAACAAACAAAAAACTCGCCAAGGAAAGTGAAGATGCCACACCGCTGGACAACAATTTACTAAAAAAATAAATAGAAGCAATAAATTGCTGCCCAGCTGAGCAACAAAAACCACACAGCCACTCCTGCGACACTTTTTCTCCAAAAAAAGTCTCAAAAATTCACATAGGTCCTATACATGAATTTAGGCTTTCCATAAGCTTTAATATATTAACTTTTTTTTCCCCCCTGAATATGCTCTGCTGAAAAATAGGATGCATCTAATATGCCCACTTGTCTTTTATACTATCAAATATATGTTAATTTTTGAAGTATGAGCATAATTGTGTGGTAACAAGTTTGCTTTCCAACCACATGGTTTTAGGTTCAGTCCCACTGCATGGCACCTTGGACAAGTGTCTTCTACTATTGTCCTGGGATGACCAAAGCCTTGTGAATGGATTGGATAGGCAGAATGGAAAGCTTATCATATATGTGTGTATGTGTGTGTGTGTGTGTATGCATGTCTATTGTGTATGTGTGTGTTACTCCTTGTGTGATATTTATAAACAATTGTTACCATCATGTCTGGTGATGGAGAAGTATCATCTTACTTGGAAACAGTTGGTGACAGGAAGCATATCTAGCCATAGAAAAAGCCTCAACAAATTCTGTCCAATGCATGCAAGCTTTAAAAAGTGGGTATTAATAAATAATGATGATAATGAGCTCTCAGAATAACCCAATAACATATTCCAGGAGATTATTTAGCATTTGAGGCAAGATTTATGATTCAGTAACCTATTTCAGAAGTGTATTGTACAGATTAATATATGAACAAGGACTCAACAGATCTGTTTCAGGAGTATTTTAGTGTTTGAAATATGAGGCTTTCATTAGGTTAATAATAATTAACCTAATTTTCGATATGTTGTTGCATTTCAACATTCATTTTATTTCCAAATGGTTTGGAATTTTCTTTAAAAAGCATGTTCTTTCATGATCGAAATCATATACTGCTTAGTTGATTCATAAGTTTACTGTTAATAGATGCAGGAGTGGCTGTGTGGTAAGAAGCTTGCTTCCCAACCTCACGGTTCCAGGTTCAGTCCCACTGGGTGGCACCTTGGGTAAGTGTATTTTATTATAGCCTCTGGCCAACCAAAGCCTTGTGAGTGGATTTGGAAGACAGAAATTGAAAGAAGCTCGTCATATATACATACATGTGTGTGTGTGTGTGTGTTCCCCCCCCCTCACCATTGCTTGACACCAATGTTGGTGTGTTTATGTCCCCCGTAACTTAGTGGTTCGGCAAAAGAGTCCAATAGAATAAGTACTAGGCTCACAAAGAATAAGTCCTGGGGTTGATTTGCTCGACTAAAGGCGGTGCTCCAGCGTGGCCGCAGTCAAATGACTGAAACAGGTAAAAAAAATAAAAGAATAGTCATATCTGTGATTCTGTTTATGGAAACAAAGTTATGAACATATGCATCTAATGCACAATCCAAATTGTTTAAATACCTGATCTGTTATATATTGATGGATAGCCTAGTGGTTATGGCATTGGTCTCCTGATCATAATGTTGCAGGTTCAGTTCTTCAACTAGGAAATGATGATATTTGTATTCGCTGTTTGTGGGAGGCGGGTTTGCTTGCCCACAGTAGCGAAAATTTTTGTTTTGACTTTGAGCAAAAAAAAAAAAAAAAGCAACTTTGAGTGAAGAAAACTTTTTGTGTCTTACTGTGCGAGAATTGTTGTTTTTGTGGGCGTATCTCACCTCCGAAAAACTTGTGAAAATTTTGCTGCTGTGGCCCTGGATTACCTTTATTGGAATACCTTTACTGGAATACTTTTATTTTGGAGTACCTTTATTGGAATGCCTTTATTGGAATACCTATAGGTATTGCTGGTGGCCGGAATTGTGTTGCCTTGACTTAAACTGTCTTCTATATATGTATGTGCGTATGTGTTTGTCCCCCCAACATCGCTTGGCAACCGATGCTGGTGTGTTTACATCCCCGTAACTTAGCGGTTTGGCAAATGAGACTGATAGAATAAGTACTAGGCTTCCAAAGAATAAGTCCTGGGGTCTATTTGCTCGACTAAAGGCGGTGCTCCAGCATGGCCGCAGTCAAGTGACTGAAACAAGTAAAAGAGTAAAGAGTAATGTCTTCTAGCCTTTGTTAGATGGCTGTGAGGTTAATGCTAATTCTTTCATAAATAAAGGCTTCTATATGGTGTTTGTTGCTGTACTAAGCCTACAAGGAAGCTTTATTGAATACAATGGGATCCTAAAAAGGGCCAAATGGTATAATGACTATAACATTGGGACTATAACAATCATATTGAGGACACTAGTTCTATCATTATCATCATCATCATCATCGTTGTTGTCATTTTAACATCCACTTTTCTATGCTTGCATGAGTCAAATGGAATTCATTGAGGCAGGTTTTCTATAGCCAGATGCTCTTCCTGTTACCAACCATTCTCTGTTTCCAAGCAAGCTAATATTTTTCTATGAATGGATATGATTTCACAGAAGATGGGAAAAGAATAACATGACACTCGTTTACAATTATCTTGTGATGACAAGACAAGGAGACATAAACACATACAAACACACACCCGTACATACATATACACAGTATTCTTCTTTCAGTTTCCAGTCTACTTAATCCACTCACATAGCTTTGGTCAGCCCAGAGCTATAGTAGAAGACATTTGCCTAAGGTGCCACACAATGGAACTGAACCCAAAGCCATGTGGTTGGGAAGCAAACTTCTTAACCACATAGCCCTGTCTGCATTGCTATTAATGTACTATAATTGTTCTTAATTTTTTAAACAATAATTGCTTCTAAGTCAAAACACTATATAATAATCTTTCCTATTATAAGCAGAGGGCTTGAAATTTTGGGGGAAGAGGGCACAGTTGGTTACATCAACCCTGAAAGGATGAAAAGCAAAGTCAGCTTTGGCAGAATTTGAACTCAGAATATAAAGACGAAATACCACTAAACATTTTGTCTGGCCTGCTAACAAGTCTGCCAGTTCACTACCACATAGCGTATTATAATAATAATTCCATTCCTTATTTCAGAATTCAGACGAAATTGGCCTGATTTACATCAAACATCTTTGTCCTTTAAACAAATGAACAATTATTTAGACTGTGTACATACAGCTGCATACATATATGTCTACACACACATACACAGGACTTCTGCACAATTTTCCTCTACCAACCTAAACTCACAAGGCATTATTTAGCCAATATAAGACTATGATAAGAGACACTTGACTGAGATGTGGCACAAGGGTATTGAACCCAGAACCATGTAGGTATGAAGTGAACATCTTAACAACACAGCCATGCTTAAAACTATCACATTTTCAAAAAATATTCTTGAGTACATTATATTTATTCCAACCATTTTTCCATTGCCTTATTACCCTAACTTCATTAAATAATACATTTTGAAATAATAATGCTTCTATTTAAATAAACCAAATACAACAGCTTCCTGTTTTTTATTTTCTGTTTCTGTTTGTTTTTCTGTCATTGAAAGCTTCATTGACATCACAACGTTTGTCTTTGTTTAATAAACTCTTGGTTGAACTAAAAACAATATCACTAGCTTGAAATAAGTCTTTTATGATTGCAAGAAAACTCTGCTTCATTTTTACTCTTTTAATCCGCTGTCTCTTATTCGTTTCATTCATTGGATGCGGCCATGCTGGAACACTGCCTTGAAAGGTTTGGGTGAACAAATCAACACCAGTACTTCTTTTCAAATCTGGATCTTATTCTCTTGATCTCTTTTGCTGAACCATAAATTTTTTTCTGGCACTGAATATGTGTCAGGAAGAAAATTAGCTTATTTCTTCCTGATACATTAGTCCAACATCACATATATGACCAGGGGTAATTTCTTTTTTGAAACATTTTTTGGAAAAAAAGTGTGTCTTATATGTTATCCAATATATTACTTCAGATGGGTTTCATTAATGCTAGTCAATGTGACCACCATATAACTTATGTTTCAATATCAGCAAGTAAGTGTGCAAATCTGGCAAAGGTCTTACTCCATTTCGTTTTTGTATCTGGTTTGCAAGATCCTTTATGTGAATTTGTGAGTTGAAACAAGTTTTGTTGTGTCTAGGGAGAGTCATCATGCTAATACAATTAACACACACACTCATTCATTAAATTTCTTTTTGTTTTTGTCAAAGCTCCTTCATTGCCTTTTTGCAACCTTCTCAGTGACTATTGATACTCACTAACAAGGTTGCAAAAAAGCAATGAAAGAACTTTGACAAAAAAAAAAAAAAAAAAAAAAATTGGCTATTTAATAAATGAGTGGAATTGAGCCAGTGTGTGTGTTAATTATATTGGCATGATGACTCTCCCAAGGCATAACAAGATCTTATTCAATTATCATTTTTTAAGTTTTTATCATAAAGTGCAGGCATGACTGTGTGGTTAAGAAGTTTGCTTCCCAACCAGATGGTTTTGGATTCAGTCTCACTGCTTGGCACTTTGGGCAAAAGTCTTCAACTATAGCCCCAGGCCAACCAATACTTTGTGACTAAATTTTTTAGATAGAAACTGAAAGAAGCCTGCCATTTTTATGTATATGTATGTATGTTTGTATGTATCCTTGTCTGGGCATAACCATTATATAAGTACTGTTGTTAATTTCTAGTTTTCAATAAAATACATGTCTAACCATAGGAGAAATATTACTTTGCATGGAAACAGGTGAGAGTTGGCAACAGGAAGAACATCCCACCATAGAATGTCTGCCTCAATAAACTCTGTCCCACCCATGCAAGGTGGACGTTAAATGATAATGGTGATTATAGAATGTCATAAAACAGCTGCTTAAAATTCTTCATTCTTTTATTTTCTGTTTTTCTTTTCTGTAACAGTTCATCAAAGAAAATATCTCTTTTTGTTTTTTTTCTGCATTTTCTTCTCCATTGAAAACTTACATTAAACATGAATCTATCAATCAGTTACAACACATCTCAACAAATTTTCAATTACCACTATCATATTCACGATTAATTATATTTCTATGTCAGTTGGTTTTTCTTCCAGTATGTGTATGAGTTTAATACAAATAGCCATTTATTCTATTTTTACAACATTACTTCATGTCTTTTTTGTTTCTTAAAGATTGAATAAATCTTTAACATTTAAATTCTTCTTTTAGAAGTTCTTGATCAATATTTAACTAACGAATTTTCAATTGATAAATATTTGCAGTTAATATATGCTAACTTTTAATATTGATTTTTTCATTAAACAGGAACCACTTCATCAAAATCTGTCCTTTCTATCAGTTTTATCATTATACAGGGGAAGGTGGAAAGAATTATTAGAAAATGATACTGAATTGTCCTATACCCAGTTTTAGAATATATACATATACACAAACACAAACATATAAATATATATAATCACCATCATCATTGTTTTAACATCCACTTTTCCATGCTTGCCTGGATAGGACAAAGTTTATTGAGGCAGATTTTCTACAACTGGATGCCCTTCTTGTCACCAACCTTTACCTGTTTCCACGCAAGGTAATATTTTCACATGGCCAGTCCTGTTTTCAGAGAATATTGGAAATGAATGGCATTCATTTACAACAATCATGCTATGTCAACACAAGGAGGCACAAACATACACACACTCACACTCACATACATATATATACACATATACAATAAGCTTCTTCCAGTTTCTATCTACTATATCTACTGAAAAGGTTTTGGTTGGCCTTATATATATGGTTGGCAACTAAGTTCCCGCTGTTTTTTAAAATTTTGGAATTTATTGCGTTTTTAAATTTTGGAATCTACTTTTTTCGAGAATTCTAGTTTTGAATCATTTTGGAATCTATTTTGTTTTTCTTTCTAGTTAATTTTAGTTAATTTTTGTTTATTTTCAGATCATTAAAATGGAATGTCAAGTTAAAAAAAAACAAGCATTTTTGACACCTCCTTCTTTTTGCTTTTAATTAAGGTTCTATGGTCACAAAAGCTGCTTGTGACATTTGTGCTGTGTATGGAGTGGGTGCTATAGCTGAAAGAACCACTCGTGATTGGTATGCCAAGTTCAAAAATGGAAATTTTGACCTCAAAGACGCACCTCGTTCTGGCCGTCCAGTTGAGTTCGATAAAGATCGATTAAACTAACTTTTGCACGAAAATTCTCGTCAAACAACAAGGGAATTGGCAGAAAAAATGGAATGCTCCCACACTGCTACAAAGAAGCATCTTCACTTGATGGGAAAGGTTCAGAAGTATGGAGCATGGGTTCCTCATACTTTAAGTGACAACAACAAAAATCAATGAGCCATAATCTCCGCTGGTTTGCTTGCTCGTCACTGCTCAACTTATGGACACAAGCAACAATTTCTTTACCGAATCGTTACTGGTGACAAAAAAATGGTGCCTGTACATCAATATGAAGCAGTGTAAGGCATGGCTTAGCCCTGGTAAACAAGCGACAACACGCGTGAAACAAGATCTTCATCCACATAAAACAATGTTGTGCGTATGGTGGGACTGGGAAGGAATTATCCATTACAAATTGCGTGAACGGAACCAAACAGTCAACGCAGAACTCTATGTTCAACAGATGGAACGATTCAACATGGCTATTCAAGAGAAAAGATCTAATTGGCAGCATGGAGTTCTGCTGCACAACAATGCTCGCCCTCATATCGCCAAAAATTAGAAATGATCTAATTATAAATCTATAGAAATTAGAAATGATCTAATTATAAATCTCACAGAGAGAATTAAGCAGCAGTGTTATGATAAAGCAGTTGTATACTGTCAACTTAATGTGACAGTCCCAATAAAGGAATCATACTGCTGTTATTTAGCCCTAGGAAGCTGGACCGTGTCCTGTCGGCCTTGACATGTATACACACTCATATGGTGGATTCAATTTGATCAATTACCTTGGATTCATTATCATCATCATCTAACATCTGCCTTCGATGCTGGCATGGGTGGGACCATGCTCAAAATATATTTTCTGCCATGGATTATACAGAATATATGTTTGCCGCCAAAGTACTTTCTTTTCACTAAGCTTCTGTTATACGTCTTTTAATCCAACATTTGAGTAATTTACTTTATTGCATTCAAACAACATCTGGTGTCTATCAACCAAGAGTGATGTTCAACTTAACAAATTAAGACTCTCTGAAGAAAATCAGCTGGTCTTCTGTAAAACATGTTAACAAACATGTATTTCTGTATGTATTTATCTTTTGACTTTTATTTGTTTCAGTCATTCAACAGTGTCTTTAAGGGTTTTCGTCAAATAAATTGACCCCTGTACTTATATATCTATTTCTAAATCTGGTACTTATTCTATCTGCCTCCTTTTGTTGAACTGCTCAGTTATGGAACATAAAGAATGCAATACAGTTTCCAAGCAGTGGGAGGGGTGATAAATACAGGCACAAAGGCACACACTGGGAGTGAGACACTCACCAGCTTTTGTTAAAGCATGTCTCTAGGAGATGGTCTGTCTAAGAAAAAAAAAAAGGTTCCAGGTTCAGTCTCACTGCGTGGCACCTTGGGCAAGAGTCTTCTACTATAGCCTCGGGCTGACCAAAGCCTTGTGAGTGGATTTGGAAGATGGAAACTGAAAGAAGCCCATCATGTGTATGTATGTGTATATATATATATATATATATATAGTTCAAAAACACAATAACAAAAAAACAAAAAAACAACAAAGTGAGGACGTGATATGGATAGTATTATTGGACGCTCAGGAAAGGAAAGAGAGAGTGTATGACGTTTCGGGCGTAGCCCATTGTCGGAAAGATGGAAAGTTCGGAGAATGGAAGAACGGAGAAAGAGGAAAATGGTACCGATGCC
>NC_068981.1:135281084-135298017 GCF_001194135.2 Octopus bimaculoides
ATACATGTATAACATATTATGCTTTACATATGTAAAAATACCAGTAATTATTAAAATATATAACGTAGAACATAGAAAGTAGAATAGTTTCTTACAGCCATTTCAGCCAATAGGTCATAGTATCCTACTTTACTTCTATCCCTTCAGTGAACTGAAGTATTTGGTAGATAAGATTAAGGTACTTAGGTGTGCCTCTGGGCTTCATCAGAGAGTTTAGAAAGTTCATAAGGTTAAGTTATAAATATAAATACATACATATACATACACTTTAACATATACATACATATACATAAATACATATCTATACATTTATATATATATGTATATGCATACAAAGGAATCAATTATTATTATTATTAAGTGTATTATATTATTCTTATTAGATAAAGTATAAACAGAGGAAAAATAAAATTATCAAAAGAGAAATAATAGTGGAATTTAAATAATCTATCTTAAGATTATTGTTGTTTTGTAGGAATGAAAAGGTATATAAATGAGGAATACACACACACACACACACATACACACACACACACACACACACACACACACACACACACACACACACACATTTACGTACAAACACACTCATAGGTACATACATATTTCATGTGTTGAGAAGGGAGGATTACTGTAGTAGATCGTATAAACATGCGATATGTTTTCTATTGAGGGCTTGAGATAAAGGTCCACAATAAGTGGGTTAGAGTTTATATTAATACCTGTGATATTAGTTGGTACTAAAATTAATAAATTTCCAGGTATTAAACAAGATACTTTATTATTTTCCATTACTTTTTGTTTATCAAGTTGCTGAAATCCTACGGGAAGTGGGGAGGGGGTTATGGTCAGTCCCGTAATCTAATTAGTCGTTTATTGTTTTGAAAGGCCATGGCTTTGTTATGGTTGGTTAATGGATAACCAATAACATAAACAACAACAACAAAGTAGGCAAAAATATATAAATGTATACAAATAAAAAACAAATATATATGTATATATATTTATGTGTGTCTGTCTTTGTGTCTGTGTTTGTCCTTCCCACTGTCACTAGCGGTTCAGCAAAAGAGACCAATAGAATTTGTACTAGGCTTACAAAGAATAAGCCCTGAGGTTGATTTGTTTGACTAAAGGCAGTGCTCCAGCATGGCTTCAGTCAAATGACTGAAACATGTAAAAGAGTATGCAGGGAATAGCTCCAGAATTTTGTGGATCTTTTGCTTGAGACCATGGCACTTCCACATTCCTAGGTCTGCAGCCCATATTGGCACTAGATATCTTACCTCAACTTGCCTCTGGATCATGTTAATAGGGTAGAGAGGATCTATAGAGCACCATGTGTGCAAACCTTATAGGACCTAAAATTTTGTACAGGCATCACTTGTCAGTGTTGGTCATATTTATCTATGAGTTAACATCCATTGTCATCATCATCATATATGACAGGCTTCTACACAACTTTCATCTACCAAATCCACTCACAAGACATTGCTTGGCCTGGGGCTAAAGTAGAAAATACTTGCCCAAGGTGCCACACAATGAGACAGAACCCAAAATGAAATCATGTGGTTGCAGAGTGAACACAGCCATAATTTCCCTTTATATAGTGGTTTTTTTGCCTAGTTTTTCTGAGAATAATTGAAAATTATTCTCAGAAAAACTAAGACATACTATGCAAATAGTAACATTCTCTACTTATTTATGTCAACTGTGGACAAAATAATTACAAGTGCTAGCATTTATTTATTTATTTGTCTTAGTTTCTGCCAGCTGCTACTTATGAAGTTAAATAGTAATAGCTTCCTGGTATTTCTGGAAGTATACAGCTGAACACTTCATGACTATTTATTTATACATTTGTTTATTCTCTTGTTTCCTAATACATATAAAATTAACTTCTTTACCATCTTACATTTTACTTTCATTCTATTCCTATGGAATAAGTTATTACAGTATAAATCTCCTAAATCATATTCAGCTATATTCATTTTTACGTTGTAAAATAGAAGAATTGACAACTACATATCTACCAATATATATATATATATCCTTTATCTTTTACTTGTGAAGGTGCATGGCTTAGTGGTTACAGCATTGGGTTCACAGTCATGAGGTAGTGAGTTCAATTCCTTGACTGGACTTTGTGTTGTGCTCTGTCTTAAGCAAGACACTTTATTTCATGTTGCTCCAGTTCACTCAGCTGCAGAAATGAGTTGTGATGTCACTTGTACCAAGCTGTATCAGCCTTTGCCTTTCTCTTAGTTAACATTGTGGCGTGGAGATGGGTGGCTGGTATGCATGGTCGACTGCTGGTCTTCCATAAACAAATTTGCCCAGACTTGTACTTTGGAGAGGAACTTTCTGGGTACAATCTCTTTATTCATGACTGAAGAGGGTCTTACCCTTTTACTTGTTTCAATCATTGAAACAATGCTGGGGTACCCCTCAAAGGGTTTAGCTGAACAAATCATTACCAGTTTTTTTTTTAAAGTCTGGTACTTATTCTGTCTGTTTTACTGAACCTACTGCTAAGTTATGAGGACATAGACAAACCAATATCGGTTGTTAAACAGTGGTGGGGGACAAACACACACAAATTATATATATACAAATTATATATATATATATATATATATATATATGTGTGTGTGTGTGTGTGTGTGTGTGTGTGTGTGTGTGTGTGTGTGTGTATTTAGATGCTATAGAGTGGGATGGAACCTGGAACCATGTGGTTGGGAAGCAAACTTCTTACCACGCAGTCATGCCTGCATCTAAAAACATGGAATACTTCATGAATTTGTATGTCATTCTTGCGCAAGCATCATGCTAATCTTTTCTGTATCGTTCCAATTTCAGAAGATGCACTGTTGAAGCTATATATAACCTCCTTTTCTCTTTAAATATATCTACCATGAAAGGAACAAAAATGCCTCAAACATAACTGACAGGAGAAAATGGGAATTGATTTCCTTGTGTGAAACATAATGAAATCATCTTGAAATTCACACTGTTAACAGATAGATTCAGTGTGTGGTATTTAAATATATTCGTCAAAGAAATTAAAAATTACAATTCATTTTAAGATTCTGGTGTATTTTCAACCCCCCAAATGCACTCTCCAATGTGTGTGTGTGCAAAGTTCGGAGAGCTCTTACCTCTGCTAGTGACAAAGGGTAAACGCTCAGAGTAAACGGTAGACTGTATGATGTATGTGTGAACAGCCATGCTACATGGCAGTGAAACATGGGCTGTGACTGCTGAGGATATGCGTAAGCTTGCAAGGAATGAAGCTAGTATGTTCCACCAGATGTGTAATGTCAGTGTGCATACACGGCAGAGTGTAAGTGCCTTGAGAGAAAAGTTGAACTTAAGAAGCATCAGATGTGGTGTGCAAGAGAGGCGACTGTGCTGGTATGGTCATGTGTTGTGTATGGATGTGGATAGCTGTGTGAAAAAGTAGCAGTAGAGGGAACTTGTGGAAGAGGTAGACCTGGGATGAGGTGGTGAAGTATGACCTTCGAAAGTTGGGCCTCATGGAGGTGATGACATGTGACTGACACCTTTGGAGATATGCTGTGCTTGAGAAGACCTGGCAAGCCAAGTGAGACCATAACCATAACCTATGCCATTGCAGTATAACCGGCCTATTTAAGAGTACCCTTCAATCATTGGGCAATAAATTGCACTTGCGATGACCTGTTGAGTCAAGTGAAGTCATTGCTATGACCGATAACAACACCGCTTGATTGGCACCTGTGCCGGTGGCACGTAAAAAGCACCATATGAGCGTGGTCGATGCCAGTGCCGCCTGACTGGTCCCATGCCGGTGGCACATAAAAAGCACCATTCAAGCATGGTCAATGCCAGTACTGTCTGATTGGCCCTTGTACACTGGTATGTTCTTTCTGCTATATGCCCAAGTTAATCAAAGCTTTCATCTTATCAATTTATGGATAGTATACTGAGGGCACAGCTTCTTCATCAACCCTTTTCTGTTACAGCTGGTTCCTTAGCATTTAATGTCCATAATCCAACCTGCAAATTAATAACTCCTTTTCTGTTTAGGTGTTGTTCCACAGCCTTTGGAATTGCAGATTTCTCCTGTAAGCCAGCAGGCATTATCTGACCATGGCTGGTTATTGGCTGATGCTAAATCCAGGGCCCTGTATTGAATCCAAGTGAATTAGTAAAGCAGTTTACTCTTCAACCTTTGCAGGTGTTGTTATTCCATATCAGAACAAACCTGGAAGTAATCTCAGTTAAGAGGTTGAACCCATTCTTTTCAACATCTAGGGTTTCCTAACTTACGAGCCTGGCACCAGATGACTCAAGCCATACCCAAGACAATAATTAATTCACATAAACATGAATCCTCAGATTAATAAGGAAAGAGGGCTGCACTAGCACTAAGCTGAACCAACTGGAGCAACATAAAATGAAGTGTTCTGCTCAAGGACACAACTTGCTGCCTGATGTAAGAATCAAACCCATGGTCTTATGAACAGGTGACCGACATCCTAATACTTAAGCCTGAAGTGCAAAACAGCATTTTAAGTTACCTACCAGTAAATTTGTAAAATTAGTAATTCAGATAACACCTAACAACAATTACAACAATTACACCTAACAACAATTACTTATACAATTGGCATTCTCCCTTGATACTAAAAAGATTCTCCACTTCTGTTCTACACTGTTTTATTTTCCTGATGGTATTAGCAATGTGAAAGAGATAAAACTATTTTAATTGGGAAAGAAAACTAAAGAACAAAACCAGTTCACCAGTAGGCTACTGCCCAAGTGAGGACCCTGTATTAAGTCCAAGTGAATTAACAGTGCAGTTTATTCTACAACCCTTGCTGGAGTTCTTGGTCAGAAGAAACCTGGGAGTTGTGTCAGTTAAGCTGTAATTCCATTCTTCTCAATATCTTAGGTTTCCTAACCTTAGCTACTGGTAATGGATGCAGTTTAAAGTCATACCTCAGGACACTAATTAATTTGCATAAACATGAAGCTTTAGATCATGTACTCAATATTATGTTTCCCATATGGCAGTATATCTATTTTCTGAATCCATATACCAAAATGTTTGGCTAAAAGATTGTGGGTTCACCATTCTGTTGTCTCAAACAAACCACTCAACTCATCTACTGGTTAAGCAACAGACACTGATCATGGAAATGAAAGATTGTTCTTAAATCTATTTCTTGATCATTGGCTTATGATGTGTATTTCTATGCTGGTATAGCTTGGACACCCCTACAATAGCTCTCCTTGAATATCAGTCCTGTATCTGACCCAATGAGGAAGCCTCTACAACAGGGGTTAACAACCTGGGATATGAGATGACATTTTAGTGGGTGCATCAAAGAGGGAAAGTATATACTTTATTAAAATAACTTTCCAGAATAAAATTATTAACTTATTCTGAAAAATATTTTTCCTCAATTGAATACACCAAGAACATTTGGGGGTTTAATATTACAGACATAGATAAGGTGGTGAGGTGGCAGAATTGTTAGCATGCCTGGCAAAATGCTTAGCAGCATTTCATCCATCTTTACGTTCTGAGTTCAAATTCTGCCATGGTTGACTTTACCTTTTATCCTTTCAGGGTCAATAAAATAAGTACCACTTGAGCACTGGGGTCAATATAATCGACTTACACTTCTTCCCTGAATTTGCTGGCCATGTATTGAAACTTGAAACCAATATTACAGATGTAAATTAGTTATTAAAAATTGTCTTCTTCAAATGTGATATTATTTCTGAAGGGTATGCAAAAATTAATCATTTCCTTGGAGGCAGGGCATAGAAAAGGTTAGGAATTACTATGTTATATGGCCAGTAAACCATCTAGAAATAACAGCCAAATCACATCCTGCCATCCTGAAAAAAAAAGCATGCAATGTAGTTCATCATATACAAAATATGATGGTCATGGCTGGAAGCATGACCATCACATTTGGCAAATCTTCCTCAAATCTCAAAAATAAAGGACACATTAGGCAATGTAGTCCACCATATACAAATTGGGATGGTCATATCTGGAATACTTTTGGTTATAGTTGTGCATAATTAGTTTCTAAGCAGCAACAACAACCATTTACCATTTCTCCCATTAAAACCAACATTCTCATTTCTATTCCGTCTACTTCTTCACATCCCTTCTTTTATTGATTTATGGGAGAATTTTCCCCTATTCCACCCCACTCCAGCATGAATCATACATTCTCATAACATGTCTGAACCTAATGAAATCATTTCGCTTGTAATCTACTAAAGCCTTAGATACCAAGTCACTTTTACAATTATTTGCACTCAGCCATTTTCATGAGCGAACATATCTAATGTGATTAGAACTATTACATCACATATCTTGGATGATAGAGATGGGTGGAGGATCAGGGTCTCATACAAATTCAAGCAAGCTCAATACAATTATAATGATTAACCTCATCTTCAGAGATGAAATATTTTTTTTTAATATTTACATCCACAAGGGTGTTGGATTAGCAGAATTGCTAGAGTGTCAAACAAAATGCCTTTTGGCATTTAGTAATGGTACTTTACATTCTGAGTTCAAACTGTGCCAAATTCACATTTGCCTTCTACTCTTCTGAGAAGGTGGGGTGAAATAAAATAAAGCACTAGTAATGTCCAAGGTTCGCTAAAATTGATAATATTCCTCTCCTAAATTTCAGCCATGTACCTGTGTGACTAATCAATATTTACATCTACTTTCCACTATGGTTGACATCGCCTTTCTTCCTTCTGAGATTGATAAAATAAAATAAGTACCAGTTGTGTCCTAGGGTTGAAGTAATTGACTTACTCCGCCCCAAAATTGCTGGCCTTGTGCCAAAATTTGAAATTAACATTTACATCTACAATATGATGATGATGATAATGATGATGATGAATATATATATATATATAAACAACAGAACACTAAAAATGTAATTAGATAAACATTAAAAAATCCTGCATAGTAATGGCTAGAATTCCTTATGAACACTAGCTAGCATAATTCTAGCATGGTAGGGGAGAACAACTGCTCGGATGGGGTAGAGAGCAAAGGTCATATTGATAAAGATTCTACTAATGTATAGATCAAAATTTTTATTTGGCTTATTTTACTGCTAACACACAGAGTTGTAAAATTAAAATCCAGTTTTATAGCTAGAGTTAGTCAAAAGAATCACCCAATTAGCTAAAAATATAGCGATATGATAATATAAAAATAGATTAAAATATAAGATACTTTTTAAAAGAAAATAATAATGTTTTCACGAAAAGGGCTGTCAAAACTTGTTCAGATTATTTATTTTATGACTTATTTGATAATGCTATTTTATTTTAATGACTAGAGTAGATTGAACTAACAAATATTTTGGCATTTCTAGACCTATTTCTGTATTTGTATTAATATAAACAGCAAAGGTTTGCAGCCAAATGATAAAGGTATTTGGCTTGTGATCATAAGGTTGTGATTTCGATACCCTGAAGTGAATTGTGTCCCTGGGCAAGATATTTTATTTCACAATATTCTAGTTAACTCAACTAGCAAAATTGAGTTGTATTTTAAAGGGCCAGCCATGTTCCATTCTGTGACATGCTGAATCTCCCCAAGAACTATGTTATGGGTATATGTGTTTGTAGAATACTCAGCCACTTGCACATTAATTTCATGAGCAGGCTGTTCTGTTGGTCAGATCAATTGGAATCCTCATCATAGTAGTTGATGGAGCACTAGTTTTTTATTAATAAATGTTGACTTTGTTCCTTTAATTAGAGAAATTTTGTCAGGCTGTTTTTAATGAACAACATCTATCATATTATTAAATCAAGCTTTATAAATTAAATAACACAAATTTCAGTTCCATTTTATTTTTTAACTTTGATTAATATTATTTCTGTTACTAAAGATTCTTTGGTATTGTAACAAGGAACTACCGATGTTGAAATAGTATAGTCTGTAAAGAATTTAAAGGGATTATACCCAGAAACATCTTTATATTGAGAATTTCTACTCCCCCAAAAGTTAGTAACTGTTTTATTGACCTTGCTCAACAAATGAAGGTTCATATATATATAATGATGGATTACCAAAACGAGAAACCTCTCTGATGAAGATATATTTTTTGTCCTGATGTGGATTTATTCTTACATTATTTTGGATTCCTTTTTCTTTTAGACTTGACGATGGATGTTATCCTAGATTCACTTTACATTTAACAGTGTAACTATATTATTTTTAATCACCTCACTATGGACATTCATATTTTCTTCATATATTTTTATCTTCATATGCTTTTTTACAGGTTTTCACACTTTTTATTTTATATGTGCATATATATATGTATATTTTTATACTTTTGGGCTTTGTGTGCTAAACACCTCGGTATTTCAGTATGTATTTATATTCTACAGTGTGAATATATGGGGATTATTTTGAAGTTGTTTGACCAATTATGTTGTTTATTTTTTGACCACTAAGTTTGTCTTTTGTCTCAGATTTTACTTGAGCACTTCCCTTTGTAGCCTTGTACTTAATTTACTTTTCGATTCCTATAAGGAAAAATGGAATTTAAAATGATATATTTTGTGACATATATATATATGTGTGTGTGCTATCTGTATTAAGGGTGAATGATAAAACTATTTGCGTGTCTCTGATATAAGAAATTTTAAACTGAATAGAGGACATTCTGCAGAAGCCTGAGACACATTTAACTGAAGTAACATGCACATCTAATTAAAATAAGTGAAGGAAAACAGATGTAAAATGATGATATCAAATTTTAAAGATTTCACCATCCCATTAGCATCAGAATTATGTAATTCTACTAGACCAAGATATGTAAGGACATGACTAATATGAGTCATATTCAAAGGCGGGCACTATTAATCAAAAAGTTTACTTCATTAACCGTTAATCAAAAAGTTAACTTCGATAAGTGTTAATCAATTTTTTAAAAACGTAACAGAAATTACTGATAAACTGTTAACATTAATTTTTATTATAGAAAAAAAAAGAAAAAAATCAGTTTTTGCTCTAAAAACACCTTTAAAAAGTGCCAAAACTATAAAATCAGCCTTTTTGGGCCTTTTTAAGGGCTTTAGAACCCAAAAACTATAGTTTTTTTTGTTTTTGTTTTAGAGTTAAGAAATGCTGATTTTATAGTTCTAACTTTTAAAAGGCCTAAAATAAGCTGATTTCATGGTTTTAGCCCCTTTTTTTTAAGGGTTTTAAAGGCTTTTAGAGCCAGAAAAGGGTAAAACGAAAAACACAAATGTAACACAATATAAGTAGTGAACTAAAAAGGTTTATTGATAAAGTGGCTGTAAAAAAAAAAAAAAAAAAAATTAAAAACATGATATATACGTAATTTAATTTTTCCTCTTCTTCTCATTCTCCATTTTGTTCATGAGATGCATGTTGCCCTCCATGAAAATTAGCATGTCAAAGTTTTCATCAGACAGGAACGATCTCTTGACTCTCAAGATGTCCTTGCCCATAGAAAACAAATGCTCCACTGCAGCACTGAAGTTGGATGGCTGTGTTGAACTTGATGAACAAGTCCACCAACTCCTGTTGCTCTCTTTTGGCTGGGTGACACCACTGAAGAAGTCATCCTCCTCCTCTTCATTGTTACTGCCTCCACTGTTGTTGCTCACTTCATCAGACTGCTGCCTCATGGCCTCCTTGACCTTACTCTCCATGCTTTTTCTCACTTTGGCAACCTTGGTGTTGTCATACTTATTCAACCAGATGATGCAAAACCTGGGGTGGAAGGCAGCAACCAGCTAGTATTCCTCATCCTCCAGGAGGATCCTAAATCTTTTGTTGATGCCTGCCAAAAGTGCATCAACCAATGCTGCAGTAGGATCAACCAAGGCTAGAGTAGGATCTTGTCAAGCACTTTGGCCACAGGTGACGTGACCTGAAAATAAAATAATGGAGAATTAGCAAATTTGTAGGGAAACAGACTAGTAAAAAATATACTGTCAAATCAAATATCAATATTAATTTTATAATTTAGTATCTATAATATTATTTTAGCATTATATTAATAATTACTATATAATATAATATATGTTTTGAAGGATTTATAATATGATATGTGTCTAGAAGCTGAAGTTCTTCAAGGTGTTCTGAATATTACATGCTGGTTCTACCAATAGCTTGTGCACTAGTGATTGCTGCAGCCACTAAAATATAATATTATATATAATATATATATTATAATAATATAATACAATATTATTTTATTATTAATTTATTACCTTGGTGTACTCCTTCATTAAGTTGACATCCTGGTTATTGAAGCTGTTGACCTTCAACTGGGTCCTGACTCTGTGGAGAACAGGCTTCTTAGTTTCCAGGATGGTGTTGAGGAGCACCACAGAGTCATAGGTGGAGTTACATCACGTCATGTTGGGAACAACCAGCCTCCTCCCCACCTCAGCACAGATGCTGTCTGCTGCCACAGTGCTGTGATCTTGCTGGTTCCAGAGGGCACGTGCCTTGGCCATGGCAACCCTGTAGAGCTTCTTGAACACTGCACTCTTTTTACCCTTTTTTGGCTCTTTGAAAACTTGAAAAAAGGGCCAAAACTAGGAAATCAGCCTTTTTAGGTCTTTTAAAAGTTAAAACTATAAAATCAGCATTTTTTAACTCTAAAGCAAAGAAAAAACCCCGAAAGACTATAGTTTTTGGATTCTAAAGCCCTTAAAAATACTAAAAAGTCTGATTTTTGTAGTTTGGGCACTTTCCAAAGGTGTTTTTAGGTGGTTTTAGAGCAAAGACGGATTTTTTTTTCTATAATAAAAATTAATGCTAATGGTTTATTGATAACTTCCGTTACATTTTTAAAAAATGAACTGATTAACAGAAGTTAATTAGTCTGATAATGATTTCCAAAGTTAACTTAAAAGTTAAATCATTAACTAAAATGTTAACTTTGTTTATTAAGGATTAATGGTTTGGTCATATTAAAATATATTATAGCCATCCCAAACACTTTCACAATAGATATTTGACTCCTCCTGAACAAAAAAATATTATCTCTTATGGCACTAATCAAGATATCTTCAGTATGACCTCTGATTACATTTTTTGTAATCACTTCTGAATTCTTAATATGGAAGCCATGATTTTACTATCATTAATGCTATTTTTAGGCAAATCAATTAAATGACCACAATTCATCATTGTGCAACATCAGCTGATAAACACTACAATGCTTTCTTCTAGCCAAGTACTTGTGTTGTATTTAGGTTTCATATATTGAAGCAATGATACTGTCTTCGGAGAACTGGCAACCATGTGCTCTTTCTGATTTCATCTATCCTTACTTTACTGCCACTTATTACCTTTTCCTTACTGAGCCATTTCTATGTCTTATCAACTTTCCCCCAAACTCATATTTATCATCAACTACATCTCTCCTTTTGTTCATCACTCACTATATTCATCTCTAACCATCTATTACTCTCTTATCATACTCTTGTGAACTTATCCACCCACTTTTCCCAATCTTCTGTCTCTACTATTCACCTGATACTTTGAGGTAGCCTTGATATCTTGTTGCCACTATCTTTAGCTCTCTTTCCAGTTACTCCCACTGACCCTTATATAATGATTTCAATTTTTGGCACAAGGCCAGAAATTTTTTTTTTTTTTTGTTGAGGGAGGATAAGTCAATTACATCAAACCCAGCATTTAACTGGTACTTATTTTATCGACCCTGAAAGGATGAAAGGCAAAGCTGACTTTGGTGGCATTTGAACTCAAATTGTAAGGACAGACAAAATTCCACTAAGCATTTTGCCTGGCACACTAACAGTTACACTAGCTTTCCACCTTTGCTCACCCTTATATAATTCAGGGTAGTCATGTATCTCCTCCATAACAAGGAACCTGTTCCTGTACTATACTCTAGCCTCTCAATACTTGGCATAAAGCCTCCTCCCTTTCTACTACACTCCCACTCAGTCAATGAGGGCTTTTTGGTCTTGTAAGTTACAAAGTGATTTTCAGTAGTGGTGATACTATAGAAAAAAACACCCAATACATTCTGTAAAGTTGTGGGCATTAGAAAAGGATTTCCAGGATGCTGGTGTTGCGTAACTAGCACCCATACCAGTACCAGTGGCACATAACAAGTACCTTTCAAGCATTGGGCCTCATGGAGGCAATGACAAATGACTGAGACCTTTGGTAATATACTGTGCTTGAGAAGAAGACCCACCAAGCCAAGTGAAATCGTAGTCATGGAAAATACTGGTGTTATGTCACTGGTACCCATGCTGGTGGCACATAAAAGCACTACCCATTACACTCTTGGAGTGGTTGATGTTAGGAAGGGCATCCAACTGTAGAAACCATGCCAAATCAGACTGGAGTCTGGTGCAGCCTCTCAGCTTACCAGCCCTGGTCAAACCGTCCAAACAATGCCAGTGTAGACAATGGACATTAAATGATGATGATGATGATGATGAAACAATACAAACGCAGACACTGAAACTTGATGCAGTCCTCTGGTTTGTTGCATCCTGTTGAAGTGTCCAGTTTATATCAGCATGGAAGACAGACATTCAATGATGATGATGATGATGATGTAGCAATATGGGATATTTTGCATTTATATCACATTTGCAAAATTTATAATAAACCAATCAAGTTTTCATTTCAACTACAACTAATAATTTTTTAAAAGATTCATTCCTTAACATCAATGTATGTGTATCTTTGGAAATATACAGAGTGTGGCAGAGAGGATGGACATCTTTGAAATGGCTGTTACTCAGCCCCAGCAGGAGGGACGTATGTCTGACAGGTACCATTCAGTCCATGGTGTCTTAACATTTTCTTTTCTTTTCAGCTGAAACCATGGCGTTGTGGATGATAGAGCATCGTATGCCTGCCTATGACAGTTACCTGAAAAATAATGAATCAGTCAGCAATTCAGTGTGAGTTTCAGTGCCAGTTCAACATTCACCAAAACCAGGCTGTTCCCATCCGTAACACAATCTTATGTTAGGTGAATGCACTTCATACATGAAATACACTAATGACCAGTAGGGGTGCCACAAATGGTACAGACCCCGGAAAATGTAGAACGCATCAGACAAGCTTTGATATGGAGTCCAAATCGGTCTGCTCGGAGGCATTCCATTGAATTTGGTACTGGTAATTGATTGATAAAGTGTATTTTGCATGAAGACTTGCATTTTCCACCTGTACAAATTGGTCATTTGGCAACAGTTGAAACTATGGAACTATGCACAGAGCAATGCTGGAGAGAGCAGAGGCCAACTTCCAAGAACACCTTCAGAAATGCATCAATGAAAATGGACACCACAAGATGGATGTTGTTTTCCACACTTGATTTTGACAAATGCTAATTCGATACAAACACAATGATGTCAATAAAATTTGTTTGTAGCTAAAATGAATGACTTCGTGAATTTTTCAAAAATGTCCGTCCTCTCTGCCCTACTCTGTATATTTGACTGCTTATATTAGCCAGCATATGTTTCTCTGTCTTTGTTTTGATTGTTTTTTTGTACTTTTTTGTGACTTCCTTGCTTTTGTGACTTCGTTGCTTTTTTGTGACTTCCTTGCTTCTATTGTTGGTGAGGACTCATTCATCTACATCAGTGGTTCTCGGTCAGGTTCCATATGGCCCTTTAGGGAGTCTATACAAGATTTTTTTGCTAAAATTTACAAGTAATAAATTGCTTATACTTGTACAATACACCAAATATTTCAACAATGTTTTTAAATACAATTCCTAATAATATTTAATTATGAAAATATAATAGTCTTTTTTAAACATCAAATGACTATGAGGTTCCAACAGAGTAAAATAAAAACCAAAGGGGTCTATTGATTAAAAGTGATTAAGAACTACTGAACTACATGGTAAGCACAGTGGAGTTTTTAAAATTTGAAATCACTATGGTGTGTCTTTGCATTTGGTGGTGGTGGTGGGGGTTTACAAAAGATTGTAGCTTAAAAGATTAAAAGCAAAGCTGTACCTATTGAACAACTGTTTCCTCATTACAAAGTAAAACCAAACCAGTTTCCTGTTTACAGTACTAGAAGATGATTCATAGAAAAGCTAAAGTGAAACTTACAAAACTGAAAGATTTGCATTCTTTGCTTTGTGTAAGTTTTGGGATAAATATAAGATATATCTAAAACAGTGATTCTCAGCTGGGTTCCATGAAATTTTGCTGTTAAAATTTATGTGCAATAAATTGGTTACACTTCTACAATACACAAAATATTTTAATTATTTTTTATACAATTCTTAATAATATTTAATTATAAAAGTATAATAGGATTCTTTTTAAACATTGAATGACTCAGAGGATCCACCAGAGTTAAATAAGAACTAAAGGTCCATAGATAAAAAAAAATGGTTGAGAGCCACTGATATAAAATAATCTATTCTGAAAATAATAAAACATATTTTTTACTTTACTTTTTACTTGTTTCAGTCATTTGACTGTGGCCATGCTGGAGCACCACCTTTAGTCGAGCAAATCAATCCCAGGACTTATTCTTTGTAAGTCTAGTTCTTATTCTATCAGTCTTTTTTGCCGAACCGCTAAGTTATGGGGATGTAAACACACTAGCATCGGTTGTCAAGCGATGTTGTGGGGGACAAACACACATATATATACATATATACGATGGGCTTCTTTCAGTTTCCGTCTAGCAAATCCACTCACAAGGCTTTGGTCAGCCCGAGGCTATAGAAGAAGACACTTGCCTAAGGTGCCATGCAGTGGGACTGAACCCGGAACCATGTGGTTGGTAAGCAAGCTACTTACCACACAGCCACTCCTGCACCTATCTATTAAAAAATAAATGATACATTTATTCATCCCAACAAGTGAAACTTAGAAAACTGGAAGCCTTAGATTTTTTGTAAAACAATATAGGTGTTGGCTGTGTGGTAAGAAGTTTGCTTCTCAACCATGTGGTTTTGGGTTTAGTCCCACTGAATGGCATCATTTGCAAGTGTCTTCTACTATAAACCAGGGCTGCCCAATACCTTGTGAGTGAATTTTTAGATAAAAACTGAAAGAGGCCTGACATACATAGGCAATTATGTGGATAAACAAATTAGATATATGAAATATATATATTTAATATATTTGATGTATCTAATTTGTTTATTTGCATAATTGCCTCTATACCTGCTCAGCTTGATCCCTCTTATAACCTTTCTTTACCTTGTGGAATGATCCACTGTAAAGACATCAGAGTCTAAGTTTGAGTCATTTGAGCACCACTAAGTGTCTTGTTCTGTACGGAAAATCTCTAGATCTCATCTGTGTGTGTGTATGTTAATTGAAATGAGACAACAAAGCCAAGGCAGTGTGAAATTTCTTGGACATTTATAAAGAGAAGGGTAGTCATACAGCTGTTTCAGGGATATGAGGGATATCCCTTCATCAGAGACAATATGAAAGAGTTAAATAGTGGGGAAATAGTAGAGTTCAATATAAAAAGTTCTCTTGGAAAGGGAGAGATATAGGAAGTATAAAGGAAAATAAGAGAATAAAAATATATGTTGGATGTTACAGTTGCAGTTCCATTATATACACTCACACACACATGCACGCATGCACACACACACACACACATGGGGTGTTGGGGCTAAATTTGACAGTTTGCATAAAAGGAAAAGTGATGGTATTTATTTCCAGTCTTCTGTGAAAACATGCCAGATCAAGAGGAATTATTGCCTAATTTAGAAGGAGAAGAGTGTTGGTGACAGCAAGAGTATCTGGCCATAGAAAATCTGCCTGAATAAAATTACATCTGACTCATTCATGCATGGAAAAGTAGACATTAAAAAGATGTTGATTTAAAACAATATATTTTAAAAACAATAAAATATCTATCTACTCTTCTTCCTAATGAACATTATCTATATTAAAAATGGAACATTTTTATTCCAACTGCATTTCAAAATTAATGAAAATAATATATTTTAAAAACAACAATATCATTTATTAAAAAAAAAATTCTATATTTAAAATGGTGATGAATCTCACAAGATTGGATTGACTGTAGGCTATGGTAAAAGATCCATGTTCAAGATACTACACAGTGGGATTGAACCTGGAGCTTTGTGATTGTGATGTGAACTTTCAAACTATCTGGGTATACTATATGGTCTGACTATGACCCAAAGAATGGAGTCACTATAAAGCACATAGAGAGTATGTACCAGGAAACAAAGATGAAAATGCACAAACATTATGGGAAGGGCAAAAACTGGTGCCAGGATATTTGACCAAAATTATATGATGCAAGGGGGCAGGGCATATTAAGGATATCCTATTTTAAATTATCAGGAAGGTATAGCTTTTATAAAATTTCTTTTTTTTTGGTATATATCATTTCCTCATTTTTTACATGTTGTTTATAATTACTTTGAAAGGAACAAGAGATTACTGTTTTATAGTTTTTAATAAGTATTGTTTAACCATTGTCATCATCTCTTCATTTAACATCCACTTTTCCACACTTGCATGGGTCAAATGGAATTTGTTGAGGCAAAGTTTTTTACAGTCAAATGCCTTTCCTGTTGTCAGCCTTTATCTGTTTTCAAGCAAGGTAATATTTTCCCATAGCTAGACATGTTTTTCACAGAAGACTGGAAATGAACAACCATGCTTCTATGATGATGATGATGATGCTTATTTACAATCATCATGATCACTCTCATGATCATATATATATCATCATCATCATCATCATTTAATGTCCATCGTTCATGCTGGCATGGGTTGAACGGTTTGATGAGAAATGGAAAGCTGAACCACACTTGGTTTCTATGGCTGGATGCCCTTCCTAATGCCAACCACTTTACAGAGTGTGCTGGGTGATATATATTTATAT
>NC_068981.1:135298405-135307521 GCF_001194135.2 Octopus bimaculoides
TATATACATATATATATATATATATATCTGTGTGTGTGTGTGTGTGTGTGTGTGCGCATGTGTGTGTGTGTGCATGTGTGTGTGTTTGTCCCCCCAACATCGCTTGACAACTGATGCTGGTGTGTTTATGCCCCTATAACTTACCGGTTTGATAAAGAGACTGATAGAATAAGTACTAGGCTAGCAAAGAATAAGTCCTGGGATCAATTTGCTCGACTAAAGGTGGTGCTCCAGCATGGCTGCAGTCAAATGACTGAAACAAGTAAAAGAATAAAAGAATATATATCATATATATATATATATATATATATATACATACACATATATATATCCTTTTAACCATTGTCATCCAGTGTTAAAGGATAAAGAATAGTTAATGTGATGGCTCTGGATAGCAAGAGAGAAAAGTAATATAAGGAGTGGGGGAGAGTTACTCTCCCCCACTCCTTATATCAGGTTTCTCTCTTGCTATCCAGAGCCATCACATTTCTTAACCATTCTTTATCCTTTAATATTCTTCTCCACACCCACGTTACAGTGACCAACCCATCCTCACTCTCTTGACTACCAAATTATCTCTTCCCATGTACTTTGCCTGTCTATCTGTACTGAGTTCCTGCAGCTTGTCCAAGCACATTATCTCCCTTCTTAGAACTCAGAATGTAAAGACAAGCAAAATGTCACTAAATATTTTGTCTAGTGTGCTTATGATTCAGCCAGCATGCCACTTTGTATTATATATGTAATAATAAAAATATATATTTGCACTTTATTGTGTTTTGTTATGCGTGTGATCCCCTTATCTGTGAAGAAAATGGCCTTTATAAAACTGGTCTGTGGTGCCAAAAACATTAGGGACTGCTGACATGCATGACTATGGCTTCAAGCTCCTGGCCCAAATGATATATAAAAAATAAAATACATATATACAATATAAATAACATTAACAAACCAAGTACCAAATCTTACAAATTATATTTATAAGAACAGTAGCTTTAAAGCATGCAATTAACTTTTCATCTACAATTTGGTATTTAATTTTTACATTTCTTTTACAACTAATTTCCACAAATTCATAATGCTTGATAACATTCCTACATTTATTGAAGGTAACACTACACATTTTATAACAAACATCTCTGATTCTCAAACAAAATATAAAGTGTGTATAAAAATATGCATGTGTAAAGATATTTTTAACATTTTCAATAACAAAAACAATAAACCTGTATTTTCAAACAAAAATACTTGTTAGTGTTTGTATTGTTCCAAGTTGCAAAGATGCTCCCTTGTCACTCTCATGATCATAAAATGCAGTGAACCAGTTAAAGATATTGGAAACCTATAATCAACAATGCTATTGTTCATAAAATAAAGTATAAATTAATATACATAGTTTCTCAGTTGGTTGTCCAGTGCATTATTGGATTCTACAATCTATGGTTTCTGACCCATCTTTACCAATAGTGGAATCTGTGATAAATGAAGGCGGTGAGCTGGCAGAAATGTTAGCTCGCTGGGTGAAATGCTTAGTATTTCGTCTGCTTTTATGTTCTGAGTTCAAATTCTGCCAAGGTCGACTTTGCCTTTCATCCTTTCTGGGTTGATAAATTAAGTGCCAGTGGGGTACAATTATATGAAGCCCAATATACCCATCATGACTACCTGTCTGATAAGAGTACATCAGGCACATGTATCACAACTACATGTGTGCAACATGGTGATCTTATATCAAAATAAACAGTGCATGACCTTGCAGGTGGGTCCCAGTTAAAATTATTTTCAGGTTGAGTAGCCCATTCCACTCAAAAGGTCCTTGAATAATGTTTGTTTAAGGATGATGAATGAAACACCCATGTTTCCAGAGATGTATTATTCAAATCCCAAAGAATTCCTCTCAAGACATGGCTATGATGCCCCCCCCCCACTACTTCTGTTTGTGCTCAGGGATGCACATATCATCAGCCACCAAGGGATATGCTCAACTGGTTAAGCTCAAACAACTGACAAGCAAATTTGTGGTATTGAGCAGAATATTTAAGATATAACCTATCTTTTATACCAAGACAAAACAATGTACATGATAGCACTTCCAGTCTTATTATTATTATTATAATTATTACTATCATCATTATTTTTATCATTATTATTATCTATAAGCTTATCAAAATATCTTACCTGCAGCAGCTGGGTGGAATGATTTGTTATACAGCTAATTTTGAATAAATAAATCCTGTTTCAAAAATCAATTATTAAATTAGAATTATAAGGACATGCACTAGATTTATAATTCAAGTAAAAAACATCAATCAAGTTGAATTTGTAATGTTTTGTTTGAATTTGTAACATGGAATGAGAGATTTATGTCAGTTTTAAAATGATTAAAGAGAAGTACAATCATTGTGAGACAAGGGAAGCAGACACTTAGACACATGGGCATATGTTCAAATCTTGCCACAGCAATTGTGTTGTTGTGACATAGTGGGTGATGTACCCCAAGTGAGAGGGATAAGTGATGTCAGGTGACAAAGTAGGTGAGTTGAGAAGTGTCTTTTTTGGACAGGTAGCTGGTAAGAATGGATGTCTGGAGAGGATCCTTTGGTATTCTAGCATCTGGTCAGAGGGCTGAACAGCAAATTGAAATCAACAGTTGAAGAATTCCTTTCAGAGTTCTTTGTCAAACCAAGATAAGAAACATTTTTGTTTTTTACACTTCAGTTATTTTAAGACACAGTACTCAGCTTGCCTCAGTTCACCAAGTTAAAAAAAAAAAGATAAAAAGGTGTGGTCCCATTTCAACAGAATAGTTATCTAATACAGCAAGGTATTTATCCAGTTGTAAGAAAATGGATTCTCCAACAATTTCCCTCTAAATATACGAGGAGGTGCTGAAAAGTTCCTGGCTTTAAAGACAACACGAAAGGCCTGGTTGGGTATCCAGACTTCCAAATTCTTTTACAGGGCTTAGAAAAACTGAAGGGACCACTGCAATAAGTGTGTGAGTCTGAGAGGGGAATGTGTTGGATAAAATCATAATTAATTGATCCTCTGGTATTTTCTTTTATTCAAAGCCAGGAACTTTCAGCACTTGCCTCGTAAACATTTATTAAATTACTTGTAACAAGATTTGGAGGTTGACATGTCTGCCAGATGCTTTCAAGCTTGCTTCTCTTGGTTGACCATTAAGCACAACTTCCAGTTTGATCTCTTAATACTTCTGCTTTTTGGCATCAGCTCTGTTCCTTCCTTGATCCTCTTCTCAGTGACTTCATATTTATAACTTTATACCATTTTTTTCTTAATTGTTTAGTCAGGAGATGAAGGGCAGACCCCATGACCTTATTTAGGGTCTCTGAGACCCTAAATATCTGCAAACAAGAAATTCTGGCCCGAATAATTATGATAGAGTGGACTTTGTCAAAGGGATAGTTGATGATGATGATTGTGGTGTTAAGTGAGGTGATGTGTTGTATTTCAGATTTTTCTGGCAAACTTATCAAAAATCTCACTTTATTTTTTTATCTTTTAATTCCAGTGACTCCTTACAGGATGTCCAAGAGTGATACGAGGGAGGGGTGAAGGTATCATCAAATTGGAAATCTGTCCTGCATACCTTCATTAAAGGCACCCAAAACACCAGGTAGTGGTGTTAAACCAGATGAAAGATTAAGTCTAAAAAACTTTATTGATCTGCTTAGTATGGATATGGCATATATTGTCTTATTGATTTTCTGAATGCTATGCAGGATTGTGATGGGTAACATGGTCGACTGGAGCAAATCCATGTAAGATCACCAGATGTTTCTCACTGAAGTAGTCTGTGATTTGTGGTCTCTTACTTCTCTACTCCATAGGCAAGTCACAAAGCTCTGCAAAAAGTCAAAGCTACTGCCCTTCCTCCTGTGACTAAGTTATAAAATGAAATCTGCTGAGTGGTTAGTGTTAGGAAAGGCATGCAGCTGTAAAAATCCTGTCAGAACAGTCACAGAAGTCTTGTACAGGTTTTGGCCTGGCCAGCTCTTGTGGTACCGTTCCACCCATGCTAGCATGGAAGACAGACATTAAACGATGATGATAATGATGATACAGCCTTTAGTTTCTCCATGAAATCGCATCAGACGATATACTTCTGAATAAATTTTGAGAAAAGAAAATGAAAAATATAGGTGTAGGCATAACTGGGTGGTTAAGATTACTTTTTAACCACATGGTTCCAGGTTCAGTCTCACTGCATGGCACCTTAGGCTAGTGTATTCTATTATAGCCCCAGGCTGACCATTACCTTGTGAGTGAATTTGGTACACAGAAGCTGTGTGGAAGCCTGTTGTCTATGGCTACTTGCTTATCTGTCTACCTATGTATGTACGTACACGTGTGTGATGTATATGTGTGTGTGTGTTTTCTTCCACAATGTATATGTGTGTGTGTGTATGCTTTCCTCCAAACAAGTGCTGGCTTGTTTAAGTTCCTGCAACTTAGCAGTTCAGCAAAAGAGACTGATATAATAAGTACAGGATTTAGAAAAAAAATTAGTGCTAGGGTCAATTTGTTTAACTAAAATACTTCAAGGCTCCAGCATGTCCGCAGTCCAATGGCTAAAACAATAAAAAGATAAAATACGTAGTCAAGTATGAAACAACAAATTTGAGGATTAATAGCTTACTCTGCTTCTAAGTATAAAGTGGTTGGTAAACAAATGAGGACAAAGATAAGATTGGGAGGATTCTTTAGTCTTGCCAATGATATGATGGGAAGTAGATATTTTCGCAAAGCTGTTTTGGTACCATTTATTTGATACCAGATGATTTAAGGTTTATACTTCTTTTAAAATGTCTCAAATTCTCAAAGGTAGTGAGCTGGAAGAATTGTTAGCATATTGAG
The DNA here is from genome assembly GCF_001194135.2 of Octopus bimaculoides. Lineage (NCBI taxonomy): Eukaryota > Metazoa > Mollusca > Cephalopoda > Octopoda > Octopodidae > Octopus > Octopus bimaculoides. The sequence continues at coordinate 135,303,287 of NC_068981.1, forward strand.
TAAAATGCTTTGTGGTATTTCATCCATCCTTACGTTCTGAGTTCTAATTCCACCAAAGTTGACTTTGTGTTTCATCCTTTTGGTGTCGATAAAATAAGTACCAGTTGAGCACTGGGGTTGATGTAATCGACTTACACCTTCCCCTAAAACTGCTGGCCTTGTGCCAAAATTTGAAACCAATATTTCTCTCATTCTCTCCCTCATCCTGTGTGTGAGCATATTTCCCATTGCGTATATGAGGAGAGGAAAAGTGTTTGAGTCAATTGTGTTCAATTAATGGATTGTAGTGTCTCTCTCTCTCTCTCTCTCTTATCAACTGTATGTGTATATTTGTGTCCTCATGCATTTGTGTGTTTGCATCTATTGTCAAAATAGTGCTGTTGCCAAAACAGGCTGAATAACCAGTCAGCTGTTCGAAATCATCATCATCCAAGCAGTCACTCCTAACTGTCTCATTCTGTGATAGGACAACCCTTCTTGTACTGGTGCCACAATTTAGGCTGGCACTCCGTCACTTACGATGTTGAGTGTTCCAGTTGATTCAATCAACGGAACAGCCTGCTTGTGAAATTAACGTGCAAGTGGCTGAGCACTCCATAGACACGTGTACCCTTAACATAGTTCTCAGGGATATTCAGCGTGACACAGAGTGTGACAAGGCTGGCCCTTTGAATTACAGGCACAACAGAAACAGGAAGAAAGAGTGAGAGAAAGTTGTGGTGGAAGAGTACAACAGGGTTCACCACCATCCCCTGCCGGAGCCTTGTGGAGCTTTAGGTGTTTTCGCTCAATAAACACTCACAACGCCCGGTCTGGGAATCGAAACTGCGATCCTATGACCGTGGGTCCGCTGCCCTAACCACTGGGCCATTGTGCCTCCACAGTTCCACAATAACATACATTCAGTACACTCTGCAAAGTAGTTGGTGTGAGGAAGGACAACCAATCAAAAAAACCCTGCCAAAAGTGGAACATAGAAGCAAAACAGAGTCATAGATTTCAACCCAGCCAAGAGAGGAGTAACTTCAAATGCAAATGACATTCTGTTCAGAATTACTATGCCAAATACACCAGTAAGTTGAATGCTTGATGGAATGTCTTAGCCATTTACAAATTACTGTGATAACCCATCCAACACATACCAGACTAGAAACCAGACATAATTGATAATGATGATGAAATGATATGAGAGAAATTGCTTAATTTGTTATTTTGAATATAACAAAGATTAAATTTATTAATGTTTCTAGAGAAAACACAATAGACTATTTTGTGTAAATGTATATGTATTTGGTAATGGTGATGGGGAGAATTTGCTTTGCAGCCATTGTTCAAAGTCTGTGTTTGGATGGCACAATTTTTGTTGGAACAATTGCTTTTACAGATGGATGACCTTCTGACTGCTAACTACTCAACCATGAAATAGGGTGGAACCTGGTTTATATCAGTCAGATAAACTGAAAAAGAGAAGAGTTATGTGCCTTGGTTAGTCTCACAATACTACGGCTGTAATGCTCTGGCTTGGTCTCATTACCATGTTATCTGTAGTCTGGTACCTTCACTGTCTTTCTGTTTCCCCTGACAAATCTCTCTAGGCTTATTTAATAGAAACATGACTGGGGTAAACCTTGTAGTCAAACCTCCATGCCAGGCAGGGTGGATATGTCTTGGTCATGACTAATGTGGCATGGGTATGGATGACTGGCATAATACCAAGACTAGATTTTGGTATCCCCTCTTGAGAGTAATCATGGACTAGATTGGTTGGGCTGGGGAGCCATAAAACCGCTTAGGAGAAGGTAACTCTACTTTCAATTCCCAGGTAGATGGAGCTTGTGAGCATGGGCAGTACTGTCATTGTCTAATACAAAGGAACCCTGACAGAAAACCAGCACTCCCACTTTAGATTCTGAAGGTTGGGCATTAGGCTAACCACATAATCATAAAAAAAAAAAATTCTGATTTCAGAAACTTCAAACACTCAAAAGAATCTACAACACCTTGGAGAGGCAGTCTTTCCTAACCTGGAAAGAGAAGAAAGTGTGATGTGCTTGAGTGAAAGCCAAGAGAAAGCTCAGGTGCTGGTTTGACCATTTGAGTGTGTGGTTAGGAATTTTGGTTTGCAATCACACAATTTCATGTTTGATTTCATTGCATGGAAGCTTAATTCAAAGACAGAGAAATTATGTCAAAGCTTTTTAGATTCTGCAAATGCTATTGGATTGCAGACCTAGTCCTCCACTGAGATTTGTATCTGTAAAGTGGTTGGTGTTAGGAAGGGCATCTAGTCATAGAAACCAAGCTCAAAATAGAACCTATGAGCAAGGCATGCTCCTTGATCAATCCAGCAGGGCAGTAATTCCAAAAACAAATGACCTGTCCAATCCATGCCAGCATGAAAATTGAACATAAAATGATGGCAATGATGATGGGAAATTGCTCTGGGCACCTTCCCTACTGCAACAACCCATGAATTGTGATTTCTCTCTCCCTTTCTCCCCACCACCTCTTGGTCCCTGAGATCTTGCAAAAAGGTCATGGATACTACCCTTACTCTTCTAATGAAGATTACCCACCCCCACCACCATCACCGATGCAACCGTTTTTCCAATGAAAATAGATTCTTTTATCCTTTGCTTGTTTCAGTCATTGGACTGCAGCCATTCTGGGCTACCTCCTTGAATAATTTAGTAGAACAAATTGGCCCCAGTACTTATGTTATTTTAAAAATCTGATACCTATTCTATTGGTCCCTTTTGCTGAACTGCTGGTCAGACGAATAAATACAAATACAAACACACATATATGACAGGCTTCCACAAAATTTCCATCAACCAAATTCACTCATAAGGAATTGGTTAGCCTGGGGCAATAGTAGAAAACACTTGTCCAAGTTACTGTGCAGTGGGACTGAACCCAAAAACCGTGAGGCTACAATGCAGGCTTCTTAACCTCACAGAGATGCTGGAGTCTTAGAGACGTAATTAATTTCGAAAACATTCAAACAATCTCACAATTGGAGTTGTTTTAGCTGTTGTTTAACCCCAGGTCAGTTCAAATGAAGCATGTTTTTTTTAATTCATGAGATCTGGTGCTATTTTCAATGTTAACTCACCCATATTCTTTTACAATCACTACCTTTATTGATTGGTTGCATCATTCTCCTACAATAGCTATTGCTTGTTAGCTATTTTGATTTTATTTCCTCTGACTTCAATGTGAGTACTTAATATAGTGAAGAGTAACCTAATATTTAAAGACTTGGCATCCAGTTTGTACTATAGATTTCGTTTCAATAATTTCACTGATTGTCAAATTTTCTTACTCTTTTTTTTCTTTTCCCCCTTTTTTTTTTATTTTTTAACACTGAACTATTACAAAAACATCTAAATCAATGCTTTAAGTCATTGATCTATTGTTGGCATTACTACCACTCACTTCTGAGTTACTGTACATTTGCTCTGTGTTTAGTATATATAAAAAAATGTCTTTAAGAAATGGTTCAATTTATATCTACATAGACAGTTGGTTAAAAAGTTCATTTTGAAATCATGGGGTTTAGGATTCAGTCCCACTGTGCAAACACCAATGTACCTAGTGAGTGAATTTAGTAGATGGAAACTGTACAAAGCCCAGTATATCATCATCATCATTTAACATCTGCTTTCCATGATGGTATAGGTTGGAGGGTTTGTCAGGAGGTGGTGAGCCTGAAGACTGTGCCAAGCTCCAAAGTTGCTTTGGCAGGATTTCTATGGTTAGATGCCCTTCCTAACGTCAACGACATTACAATGTATTGGTTGCTCTTTATGTGGCACCAACACGTGTGAATTTATCAGGTAACTTGCAAGACAATGAGGGGTTGTAGTATTGAGGGATATGGCTTTATACCAGGTAGCCCATGCCAGTATGGAAATGGGCAATATATATATATGTACATGTGTATACTCATTTTTTTTACTCTTTTACTTGTTTTAGTCATTTGACTGTGGCCATGCTGGAGCACCACCTTTAGTCGAGCAAATCGACCCCAGGACTTATTCTTTGGAAGCCTAGTACTTATTCTATCGGTCTCTTTTGCCGAACCGCTAAGTTATGGGGACGTAAACACACCAGCATCGGTTGTCAAGCGATGTTGGGGGGGACAAACACAGACACGCAAACATATACACACTCGCATACATACATATATACGACGGGCTTCTTTCAGTTTCCGTCTACCAAATCCACTCACA
>NC_068981.1:135308412-135311134 GCF_001194135.2 Octopus bimaculoides
GTATATGTATGTATATATATATATATATATATGTGTGTGTGTGTGTGTGCGTGCGTGTGTGTGTGTGTATATTTATATAGAGAGAGTTTTTGAAGTGATGCATAGATATTGTATATTTAGAATAATGTTGGATGATTATATGTATATTTTTTTTATTTATTTACATCTTGTTTACATTTTTAGTGCTTTCTTCCATTATCAGAAAGCACTACACTGATATTACTGAGAGCCTCCTCTAATATGTGGCACTTGGTGAAAAATGGAGTTTGATGTAGCTATCCTCATTTGCACCTCTTGCTGCAGATGTGCAACATCGCTGGGGTTCTGTATTTTCTGCAAGACTTTCATATTATCTGCATTGCTAGAAAGGGTGGCTATCCAGGCAGCTTGGAGGCATATCTGAGAGGGCCACTATGAAAAGCAGTGGTCTCAAGAGAGTGCCCTGTGGAACACTGCTTACTATTTATGCTTTCATTGAGGTGGCTCATTTGGCCACTACTTCCTAACTTCTATCTTTCAGAAAGTCATGCAACCACTCTCCAAGTTTTCCAGCTATGCTGAGATCATGCAGTTTGTGGCATATCATACCATGATCCACTTTGTCAAAAGCTTTTGCAAAATCAAGGTATATTACGTCCATATTTGAGTTGTTGAATAACTGCCTCAACACCCAGTCATAATGTTGTAAGAGCTGGGTCAGGCAGCTCCTACCTAGTTGAAAGCCATGCTGGGTATCCCTCAGCAAGTTATTTTCTTCAAGGAATGTGATTAGTTTCCCTCTGACTAACTGTTCCATGACTTTGCTGATGTGTGAAGTCAGAGAGATAGGTCTATAGTCTTTGGCATCTGCTCTGCTTCCCCCTTTATGGATTGGGCATATTATTCTCTCCTGCAGCTTGCTTGGCAGCCTGCCATTTGCAAGAAACCTCTGAAAGAGAATATGGAGGGGTTTTGCCAGGACACGCTTACACATCATGAACGATGCCCATATTGTTCGTGAAGCACAGATCCAAAATGCTATTTGCCCTAGTTGGTCTCAGTACAACTTGCTCCATGAATAGAGCATTGGTGAGGTTGAGCAGGGACTCCACCTGTGCTTGTTTGCAATGAGTCATTCGTGAGAGCATGAGACCTTTGAGCCATTTGAAGTTGGGGAAGTTGAAATCAGCAATAAAAATATGTTCACATGGTGTTCCAATTGCATGAGGATTTCTTTAATTCTTGTGAGACAATCTTGAAACTTGCCTATGTGGTTTGGAGCATCTGGTGGGCAATATGTAATGCGTATGACTATATTGTGTTGTCTTATGTATACAATTAAAGTGTCACATACTGAATTTAAGTATGACAGTAAGACCTGGGGTGTGAGGTCATCACGGATGTATACAGCAACTCCACCATGGCTCCTTTCTCTTCTGTCTGTTCGCAGTATGGCATATTTTGACATGTGTACTTCTACATCCTCTATATCAGGGCTGTATTAGTGTTAGTGTGTGTGTGTGTGTTAATGTTTACATTCAATACTCACACAAAAAAATCTCTGAGGTATGAATAGTGAGTTCTGTCGACATTTCTCTGTCAATAAATCCTCCTGTAGCTCTGCCCTTTTGATGACAAGCAGAAGGAAAACTCCTTTACTTGAGAAACAGTTAAAGGTTAACAACATGAAGGGCATTTGCCTGTAAAAACAATGCCTCAACGATATATTTTCATCTAATCTATGCTGGCATGGAAATATGGACATAAAAAAATGAACAAACAAATGAATGAATTCTTTAGTTTAAACTCTGCTCTTATTATTTTACTCAACGGGACAACATTTTCACTCATTAAAAAAATGTAATTTCCACATTATATTTTCAATGTGACTAAATGTTTTGATATATACATATACAGTAATGCCTTGATATATGAGTTAAATTGTTTCCAGAGACCACTCGTAAAGCAGAGCAATAATTGTCTACAGTAGCAATGAAATTTTATACTATCATTTTACTCCATTGCTGTGTAGGCGCATCAGAACCAGTGTTGCCACATACAAAATGGCTGTTTAACCTTTTACATTTATAAAATAAAACTTGTAAGCCCGGGGTCTTGTAAAGCAGGTCCTTGAAAAATGAGGTATTACTCTACTTACATACATACGTACGTATGTATATACATACATATGTTTATACACACACATATATATATATATATTGAGGAGAGGGTTGTTCCCAGTGATCTTTATATTAAAGGTATTCTATAAACAGAGATAACATTGTATGGCAAGGAAAATAGTTGTTGAAATAAAAACATTTCAAACAGGTATAATCACCCTGATTTTTTGTTGTCACAAATGCTCTGCTATGCAAGCATTCAACACTCATAAGTTATGAGAAGTATATATATTTATAGTTAACCTATATTGTTCTGTTATTGTTCTTATATATATATATATATATATATATTGCTTAATAAAGAGAATGAATGGGAGAAAGAGAGCCTGCCGTATGTCGACCCAATAGAGGGAGATAGTACCAGGGTAGATAAAGCAATTAAGAGTATGAAGACCGGGAAAGCCCCCGGCCCATCAGGAATCACTGCAGAGATGCTCAAAATATCTGGCAGTGTTGGCTATAGCCTAGTCACCCGTATTACGAACCAGGTGATACACGAAGGAGTCATACCCAATGACTGGTGTAGCAGCATCATAGTCAACTGCTACAAAGGTAAAGGTGAC
>NC_068981.1:135312959-135319057 GCF_001194135.2 Octopus bimaculoides
GGACGTTAAACGATGATGATGATGATGATGATATATATATATAACCCTGCCAAATCAGATTGGAGCCTGGTGTAGCCATCTGGTTTCACCAGTACTCAGTCAAATCGTCCAACCCATGCTAGCATGGAAAGAGGACGTTAAACGAAGATGATGATGATGATGATGATGATGATGATGATGATGATGATGATATATATATATATATATATGTAATAGGCTTTTACTTTTTGTTATTAGGCTCGAAGACATTAAAGGATAAGGGCAGGGCAGTCAGTCCTTACAAAAGTGCAATGAATGAATAATAGATATCACAACTATTACAGCAAATTGTGTTCAGTGATGTGTGACAAACATGTATGCTTCTTGATCAGCTGAAACTGATTTAATTTTGCTTTCTTTTCAGTTGATCTGTTTACCTCACTTACGCTAGTAATGTTGAAGGGCTGGGCATGAATGCTACTTTATCCTGTTCTCTACCCCTTTGCTTCCATAGACTACAGAAACTATGTTGCATTAAAAGAAACCTGTAAACCTGTATGTCAACATTTTAAAGTGACATGTATTTAAGGTCATGAATTGAACCGGAGGTAAATATTTTTGCTATTTAGATATACTATGGAATAAGTTGTTGGGGGGCTTCAATATTAATTAATCTTCATCATCATCATCATTTAACGTCCATTTTTCATGCTGGCATGGGTTGGATGGTTTGTCAGAAGCTGGCAAGTGAGAGGGCTGCACTAGAGGGCTATACAAGTGCGTGATATCATGAACTCTCACACATCTTATGATTGAACCAGCTAGATTCATCTTACCTTGTGTTAATTTTTTATTTGTTTCAGTCACTGGAATGTGACCATGCTGGAGCACTGCTTTTCTTTAGTCAAACAAATCTATGACTGGATGATCTTCCTCACCCCAACCACTTTACAAAGTATACTGGGTGCTCTTACATGGTGCTGGCAAAGGTGCTTTTTTAATTAATCACAAAAGTAGAATGCTAAGACAAAACATTAATGATACCATTATTATTCTATAGCGTGTCTAAATGACCAAAGTGTTTATCTCTAATTCAGTTTATGGCAACCAAATAGCAGAATATTAGCTTGTATTTTCATATGTCCAAAGATGTTATGGTCCAAGTCCAATGAGAATGGCAACAGTTCCTTAATTTCCTTAAGATTTTATCAGTAAAAAAATCATATTTCCTAGTTTACTTAAGCATGAATTGTCTCATCTTTGGCACTTTTTCTTTCTTGGATAAGGCTAAGTCTCTTATAGAGGGGATATAAGGTGGGACAATTATCAAGCTGTGAGTCAGAAACATATATTCACAACTATCCTCTTATCTCCAAGCAACAAGCTTGTCTACTGTTTATATTAGTCATACTGGTATCTTCATCTTGATTACTGCTTTCACTACATTTCATGGAATTGCATTGTTCTTGTTCTGCTCTTTGTGTTTCATGACATTTTTTCCTTCAGTTGACTTTTTTTTGTGAATTACCATAGTGCTTTGCTTGGGATTGAACTCAGAAACTCTTTGGTAATTATGATTCATCCTTTTAAGTTTGAGATAATTTTAATACATCAATAATTTATGTATGGTATTTGATATACCTGTATTTGTCTATGTTGTTCAAATACATGTTACTGGCCACTCTGAAATATTTCTCTTAGCTCATTTTGGTTAATGTTTATTGTCTATTTATAATACTTATTTTTTATCTTTAGATTATCACTAATTGCTCTTCCCCTTCAGCTGAGACTTGTTTGATGGCAATTTCTCTTATATGCTTCTCTTTCTTTCTATGGTGTTACGTGACTTGTCTTATTTAGTCTACTATAATTGGGGCAAACATGATTTCATCATCATCATCATTTAATATCTGCCTTCCATGCTGGCATGGGTTGGACGCTAATCATAATTCACTTGTAATCAACTAACGAGTGTGGTACTACATAGCAAGTTCTTATACAACCACTTGAAATGTGTGAATCAAATGCATTTGAAAATATCAGGAATTGGTTTTGTGATTATTCTAATAATATATGACTTATGTTAATAACAATCTAGCCTATCTCTGCTAAGATAATATGATTATAATGGGTATTGGAGTAGAATGGTGATCTGGATGCTGAGTTGGAAATATTTGGTAAAGTGTACTCTATCAAGGCATACAACTGAATATATAAATTGATGACAAGAAAAGCATCTGACTATACAAAATCTTCCTCCACAAGTTCTGTCCAACTCATGCAAGCATAGTAAACTGGACATTAAAATGATGATTATACACACACACACACCATATATATCATCATTATTATTTAACATCTGGTCTCTATTCTGGCATGGGTTAGATGGTTTGACTGGAACTGATGAGCCGGAGAGCTGCACCAAGTTCTGATTTGGAATGGTTTCTACGTTTGGATGACCTTCCTAATACCAACCACTCCAGGAGTGTAATAGGTGCTTTTATGTGCCACTGGCACAGGTATATGTATATATATACATGTTTGTGTGTGTGTGTTCATATATATATATATATATATTGTGTTCATCTATAGATCTTAGAATGTGCACATCTGATATGTGTAACCTTATCAGAACTCCTTATATTAAATAGAATTACTATATGATCACAACTGTCTGATGAAGAGAACATGAAACTCTGAGTAACAATTTGTGAAGGTTCTGAAGCTTTAATAAAAGTGTGTGTGTGTGTGTGTGTGTGTGTGTGTGTGTGTGTGTGTGTGTGCATGCGCATGCTGGTATGTCTGTATGTATGAATGAATGAAGCAGGTGATTACTTTAGTCACTACTTCAAGTTTCTTATTTTTGTGTGTTTGTTCATCTTATTGTGTGAAATAATGTACAAAAGTAAGAAACTCAGGGTACTTACTGGTTGAATAAGCTCTTCAACATGTTTTGAATAAGCTATTCTACATGTTTTGAATACTTAAGTACTCTTTTTGTTAATCTAAATACACATATGTCTACATTCATGCATCATATATTTTAAAGAGAGAGAGTGAGGACAGCAAGATAAAGGGATGCATAGATAAATGTAATTTCATTAGCAATGGCTACAGCTAGTCTGATGTTACCTTTGCATGTCATGTTACATGGCCATAATTTTCATTATTGCAAATGAGCAGCATTTATGGAGATGTGGGTCATATATAAGTGAGTGATATCATGAACTCTAACACAACTTATGATTGAACCAGCTAGATTCATCTTACCTCATGTTAATCTTTCATTTGTTTCAGTCACTGGAATGCGACCATGCTGGAGCACTGCTTTTCTTTAGTCAAACAAATCAACCCCAGTGCTTGTTTTAAGTTTGGTAGTTATTCTAATGGTCTCTTTTGCTGAACCACTAAGGTATATAGATGCAAACAAAACCAACACTAGTTGTCAAACAGTAGGTGTAATCTAAATTGAAACCGTCCCTCAAAATTTCAAGTTAATTTATGTTCCAAACGTCAGCTGAATAATTCTAATTTATGCTCAAGGCCAGCAAATTTATGAAGAAGGGGTTAAGTCAGTTGCATTGATTGTAGTACTGGACTGGTACTTTACTTCACTGACCCTAAGGGGATGAAAAGTAAAGTTGATCATAGCAGTATTTAAACACAGAACATAAAGAGTTGGAAGAAATGCCACTAAGCATTTTGTCCAACATGCTAATTTTGAACATTAATAGGCACATGAGTAGCTGTGTGGTAAGTAGCTTGCTTACCAACCACAGGGTTCTGGGTTCAGTCCCACTGCATGGCACTTTGGGCAAATGTCTTCAACTATAGCGTCGAACCGACCAAAGTCAATGGATTTGGTAGACGGAAACTGAAAGAAGCCTGTATACACACATACATACATATGTGTGTGTGTGTGCACGCGTGTGCATGTGTGTTTGTTTGTGTGTGTCTGCGTGTGTGTGCGTGTGCATGTATATGTTTGTGTGTCTGTGTTTGTCCCCCCACCATCACTTGGCAACCGATGCTGGTGTGTTTATGTCCCCATAATTTAACAGTTCAGCAAAAGAGACCAATAGAATAAGTACTAGGCTTACAAAGAATAAGTCTTGGGGTCGATTTGCTCGACTAAAGGTGGTGCTCTAGCATAGCCGCAGTCAAATGACTGAAACAAATAAAAGAGTAAAAAAGAGTATTAATGGTCACAAATTGTCTAGCTGATCATTCATTTTCTCAGTTGATGTATATTAAAAATCCCATCAGAACAGCAATGCAACAAAGCTGGCTGGATGCCTTATGTCTACTAAATATACAAGCAATTGTATTACATAAAATTAATTTTGAGAATCTGATCAAAGACTTTGCAATTAAAAATAAGTAGGTGAAAACTTTTCAAACATAAACAAAATGGAGATATACAAAAATAAACATTATTTGCCATCTTACTGTTAGTTGTGTTTCATTATGAAAAATACAAATTTATTTCATGGATTATTTTTGTTGTTTATATTTTGAATTATGTATATGTGGGGGCACCGAAATCTTTTAAGTGCTTAGGGCCTCTATAGGTCTTAATATGGCCCAGCCCCAGTGCTCAACTTGGGACATATTTTATTCTCCCCCAAAAGGATGAAAGGCTAAGTTGACCTTGGTGGAATTCGAACTAAGAACATGAAGATGGATGAAATGTTGTTAAGCATTTTGCCCAGTATGCTAACAATAATGATGATAATAATAATAATAATAATAATAATAATAATAATAATAATAATAATAATATCGCTGTGAAAACAACATCCATTCATGAATTTATTTATTTTTTAATTTTTAAAAAAAATACATATTTTACCTGTGAATTTGCGTGTGTAAACTGGGAATGCATACAATGAGCTTCTCTGCCCTAGGTGTACGGAAAACACTCGGCAAGAAATGGAAGAAAATTTGAAGAAAGGAGAAAAAAGAAAAAACATAATAATAATAATAATATCACTGCTTGAAAAATAAGGAGTGTTACCTTAGTTCACTGGTAGTGAACAGCTAGTACCATAGTACATCTCCAGCATTAGAAGCAGTGCAAAGACAATAAATAACAACAACAACAACAACAATAATAATCAGCATCACGAAACCCATCATCACTACCATCATCATCATCATCATTTAGCATCCATTTTCGATACTGGCATAGATTGGAGGGTGCAAGAGGAGCTGGTGAGCCAGAGAATTATACCAAGCTCCACTGGCATGATTTCTACAGCTGAATGCCCTTCCTAACACCATAAGTAATACAATGTATGTGACACATACTATGATGAAATTTACTTCTCCATGTTACCTCTTAACAGAACATGAATGTCTGAATGGACAAGCGAGCAAAAGGTTATCGGTTTGTTATTCTGTAACTAAAAACTGCATTGTGTTTGAGGCTGAAATGTTTAACTCTCAACAGCTTAAATCTGCCTATATAAAAGCAAGATGACTTTGAAAATATAAATAAAAGAAAGAGAGAAGGACGGAGTGAGGTGATATTATTACATATACATATTGTACATTGACCTACCAAATCAATATTGTTGCATATTGAAGATTTGCACATCAAAGTTGAAATACTTAGTATTTAACTATGATTCAATAAACAGAAATCAAGACTTCTAAAAAGTCAGATACATTACATATGTACACACACTCACACACACAACAACACTCAGACATATATAATTTTTACTAGTTTCAGTCATTTTGTATGTATGCATACTATATGCACATTTATATATGCATAATGTACATGAAATTATATATATATGTGTTCATGTATATATATATATATATATATATATATATATATATATATATATATATATATATATATATATATGTAAATACACACACACATACACACCTGTTTAGTGTTGACAGCTGAGCAAAAGAATACTTGATACCATTGTAGATATTAATAACATTTTACTTGAGTCAGTATTTTGCAAGATCCTGTGCACCCACAGTAAAACTCAGAGTAGCAAGAGATTAACTTGACCATAAGAAAATAATATCAGATCATGTGTATATATATATGTGTGTGTGTGTGTGTGTGTGTGTGTGTGTGTGTGTGTGTGTGT
>NC_068981.1:135320067-135326867 GCF_001194135.2 Octopus bimaculoides
TATATATATATTTACATGCAAGTTATCCATGTGTGCTTTTTCCTGGTTCTCCATTCCTATTTCTTCCCTCCATTCTTTTTCCTCTTCCCTGGACATTTTTCTGTATATCTGATGAAATGTCTGAAACATTATACTCTATTACTTCTCCTTTATAACTTTTTCCCTTCTTTGATGCATGTTTAAATGTGTATCTGTGTGTGTGCATGTGGATATGTATGTATATATCGGCAGTTGCCATGATAGATCGCTGACCACGACATTTAATTTTTTTCCTCCTTGTTTTTCTCCTTATTTCTTTCTGTTGATGAGTGTAGCTTGAAACATTAAAGACTTTCTCTATTCCCGAGCATTAAACTAATACATCCTTTTGTTGTTTACACCACCTGTTCTCGTCTGTTGTTGTTCTTTTCGTAAATTCTCCCATATATATGTGTGTGTGTGTGCAATTGTGTTTCCGTCTCTTTGTCTTGATATCGTATGATAGTCATAAATGAGTGTCACTGTAATACAAGCACTACCATTCATTTCCAATATCCTGTGAATACATGTTTGGCAATGAGGAAATATTATCTTGCTTGAAAATAGTAGAAGGTTGGTGAAAGGAAAGGCACCCAGTCATAGAAACTCCATTCAACTCATGCTAGCATGAAAAAATGGAAGTTTAAACTGATGATAATGATGATCATATATCATATGGCACCAACACCAGAGAGGTAGTTATATCCTCACAAGACTAAGGAGGTCTCTCTACAGTGTCACCAGAGTAAGAAAGTAATAGAAAGAACAATGGAAGAGAACAAGAGCTCCCATCTCTGAAATGTTTTGCCATTAAAACATATAGTTATGCTTATTTAATTATATATACATATGCTTTAATATTTCAAAACATTCTGTACTGCCTGACTGGTCCTGATCACATTCAATCACCATTCGAATGTGATCATTGCCAGTGCCGCCAGACTGGCTCCTGCGCCGGTGGCATGTAAAAAGCACCATTCAAGCATGGCCAATGCCAGTACCGCCTGATTGGTCCTCGTGCTGGTGGCATATAAAAAGCATGCACTACACTCTTGGAGTGGTTGGCATTAGGAAGGGCATCCAGCTGTAGAAACATTGCCAGATCGGATTGGAGTCTGGTGCAGCTTTCTGGCTTGCCAGCCCTTAGTCAAACTGTCCAACCCATGCCAGCATGGAAAGTGGACGTTAAATGACGACGATGGCAAAGGTAGCAAGCTGGCAGAAACGTTAGCACACTGGGTGGTGAGCTGGCAGAAACGTTAGCACGCCGGGCAAAATGCTTAATGGTATTTCGTCTGCCTTTACGTTCTGAGTTCAAATTCCGCCGAGGTTGACTTTACCTTTCATCCTTTCAGGGTCGACAAATTAAGTACCAGTTACGCACTGGGGTCGATGTAATCGACTTAATCCTTTGTCTGTCCTTGTTTGTCCCCTCTATGTTTAGCCCCTTGTGGGCAATAAAGAAATAGGAAACGTTAGCACGCTGGGCGAAACGCTTAGCAGTATTTTGAGTTCAAAGTCCGCCGAGGTCGACTTTGCCTTTCATCCTTTCGGGGTCGATAAATTAAGTACCAGTTGCATTCTGGGGTCGATCTAATCAACTGGCTCCCTTCTCAAAAATTTCAGGCCTTGTGCCTAGAGTAGAAGAGAATATATTCTAATTTATATACCTCTATATTTTAGAATACTTTACTATATATACTTTCATATTTTAATACATTCTAATTTACAGGCTTCTATATTCTAATATATATTCTAATTTATACACTGAAGTATATATATATATATATATATATATATGCTTATATATTCTAATATATTGTAATATATTTTAATAAATATAAATTTACAACACCCAAAGTACTTGGCTCTAGAGGATCTTAGCCATCCAGGAGGATTGCAATGCAGACAAATTGCACAGAATGTGATAGCAGATGGGTATCCAGGAGTCATACCCTAGACACAGTCCTACTTCCTTTGAGTGTAAGGAGTTAAGAGCTGAAACCCTAGTATGAGGGGCTCTTGTTCTCTGAAGGCCTGCTACTGTTCAGCTCTCCTTAGAGTTTCTTTCTACCTTATATAGACATTTATATATTTTTATATGTGCACATACACACACACATACATTAATTTACATTTGTAAATAATATAATTTTAAAATGTGACATTATATCTTGAGCTACATTAAACCTCACCATTACACATGCCTGAATGACAGACTTTGTGTGTATAAGTAGTACAGTCAAGTTTCTTTTTAAATAAGTCATCCACAAAGCTTTGCTTGTCCCCCTTTACAAGTTGTAAACAGGAAAATAAATGTGAACAGGTAAGACACTCCAGAAAGTTAAATATTTTGTGAGGAACAATAGAACAGTGAAGTGTTTCAGTAGAACACTTGGAAGAAAGATACTATAGGAGTAACAAAAGAAGAGATTATTGTGTCTGTTATGCTTGGCTGGAGGAAATATGCAGAGGTTATTGCACTCAATGATAGAACTTGAAGTTTATCGTTGAGTGAATCTTTGCTAACCATTTTAACAGTTTTCTTTTGGATGTAGTCTCAAATGTTTGCATGTGTGTAGCAGAAGCAGTATCCCACACATGTACTCACACACATACACACATATGTAAATAATCATCATTATTTAATACTCTTTTACTCTCTTTTACTTGTTTCAGTCATTTGACTGCGGCCATGCTGGAGCACCGCCTTTTAGTCGAACAAATTGACCCCAGGACTTATTCTTTGGAAGACTAGTACTTATTCTATCGGTTTCTTTTGCCGAACCACTAAATTATGGGGACATAAACACACCAGCATCGGTTGTCAAGTGATGCTGGGGGGACAAACACAGATACACAAATACACACACACATACATATATACGATGGGCTCCTTTCAGTTTCCGTCTACCAAATCCACTCACAAGGCTTTGGTTGGCCCGAGGCTATAGTAGAAGACACTTGCCCAAGGTGCCACACAGTGGGAATGAACCCGGAACCATGTGGTTGGTAAGCAAGCTACTTACCACACAGCCACACCTGCGCCTATGTCCACCTTTCCAATGCTTGCATGGGTAGATGGAACATTTTGAGGCAAATTTTCTATTTTTGTACAGTCAAATGCCTTTCCTGTTGCCAACTCTGACCTGTTGCCAAGCAAGGTAATACACATACACTCACATGTATGTTTTAGAATACATTGCTCAAAAGCTGTTAGGTAATATTAAGTTAGTTCAACCTAATTATGTGGCCCCATTTAAGTTAACAATCAACATCTTGCATGGATAAGATCTGGTGTATCCATCATGAAAAGAAGATATGCCTTGCACAGTCTCACACTATCTTACTTGGTCATAGTTAAACATTGGCAGTACTAAGTACTAAGCAATACTAAGATCTTGGGGCATTACAAATGATTGCAGATCAAATATTAAAATGGTTTGACCTACTAAGCTTTTATTTAGAGAGACTGTCTCCTAAACAAACTATCTTCACATTGATTAAAGAGCAGAAATCATTTGGTGGACTTACATTGTGCTTGTTCATCCTCTTGAGTATTTCTAACTTTTCAGGTGTCATTGTTAAATAGCTGTTGACCTTACATTGGGTTCGTCACCCTTTGACATGTCTTATTTTTGTTTTGCTGGATTGTAGCAACCCTCCTCATCAGGCTAGCCTTGTGGGTGTGTTAGTTTAGTCACTGACAATCAGATCATGTAATAGATTGCACATTTTCACTAGCAGTCAGTGGCCTGACTTGCAACAAAAGGTGGTCTTGTTAACCACTTAGGAATACATGAACCAAACCATGCTAATACTAAATCATTGCAACCTGAAAGAACATATGCTTGTCAGTAATGCAATAAATGCCTTTCTATTGGTGGTCTGAAGATACATATGTCTGTACACAATGCCAAATATCATGATTCTGCATTGTATTTAACTGAAAAGGATGTTTATGTATATGCTTCAAATTATCAGCAGTATATGCTTCAAATTATCAGCTGGGTTAAAAAGTCAGTTTTACCTTGTTAAAGTGCATAAAAACTGTAGGTCTCAACCATCCACTCAATGTCTTGTGCAACTTGGTCCCCAATGGTGAATGAACATCTGTATTGTCTACAGATAAGGCCACATTTAGAGATGTATCCTAATACAATGCAGCATTAAAAACAGTGGCTTTTCTCAAATAGATATAATACTGTCAAATACTAATAATTTGTGACATAAGAATATAAAATAAAGGATCTTAAGATATAATCCTGTCTTCAATCTAGCTGTAAGACTTATATAGTTAGGGAATTCCTCAAGGTAATCTATCATTTTCTGGCACACAATATATGTCTTATGAAATTCTTATCAAAATAAACTGCTATGCATGAAAGGATTTTGCAGCTTGTTTTAGGAGTTTCAACATTAAACTGATTACTCAAAATATTTGTAATTCAAATACTGCACCTACCCAACATCTGTTACCAATCCCCTACAGTATCCCAAACATAACTCTTCCAACACCTGTTTCCTGATGTTACCACACTTCATTGTAAGTACATCTGCTGATATCTGCAAGGCCATCCACAGGAAAGGTCTAGACATACAGCTGGCCTGCTAAGGACTTCCCCCACCGAGATATCTATCTAAGAAATGGCTCACCAACAACAGATACCTATGCATGCTGGCCAACTACCCTATTTGCAGCATTGATATGTGCCTGTAAACTTATGCTGACTACTATAGCATCAAATGCAGAGAATATTACCTAGACTTAGGCAATACAATTTGGTCATTACAAATCTGAATCAAGGAACATCACTCAAAAATTATTATAACAAATGCAGGAACATGAAAATTGCAGTTACTTTATTAAAGCTTTTGAGCATAACATTGGTAACTTATGAATTAAAGAAGCCATTCTGACATATGTAAAATGAAAAAAAAACCCCAGCTCCTAGAACACAATCTACTGCCCGAAATTCCATGTCTTTTCACTTCTGGTCATTTGACCATTATTACACAAACACAGAACTAGTATGCTAGGTGAATGGAATTATTTCTCTGGTTCTTTTAACACTTCTGAAAAGGAGTACTTTATTCAAAATATCAGGACTAATTAAATACTTATAATGTAACATTTCAATAGCTTTATTATTGTTGTTATCGAGGTCTTATGGTCAATCTGCATTGCTATAGTCTTCAATACCATACTAAAAGTCTGCCTGTCTGTGTGTTTCTCTCCCCCCCCTCTCTCTCTCTCTCTACACACACACATACACACACGAAGACATACACATGCATACATAGAAATGTGACATATAAAATTTTCGATAACATAAATGGAATATTTTCGGTGTTTCAAAAAATGTTTGGAAAAACATAATCAACTAAAAAAAAAACTAAAGAAACATCTAAGAACAGGAGATAAAAATGACTTTTTAAAATAAAATTACAGTGATTTTTTTGTCAAATTAAAATAGATTGCTTATTCCATTGTGTAATTATGGTGTATAACACTGGCAAAAAATAAAAGTCCAGTTATTGCGGAAAACAGTGGTTAACAAAATTTGCTTTGTATCAGTTGGTGATATTAAATATACACAAGTTCATGATTATATATGGTTTTTACTAAAATCACATTAGCATATTACTGTTCAATGTATATTATATTTCAAATGTTTAATATATATATATATAAATATACACACATGTAATATAATATATGCAATATAATATATATGTAATATAATGAACGTAACAAAATATAACAATATATATATATATCATAGAGTTTACTATGAAATATCTTTAGTTTTAAATTAAGTCTGTCTACTTTGAAGATTTCACTTTGAACAGCATGAATGGTAAATTCTAAAATGCACTAAAAATTAATTTTTACTAAATATTACAAAACAAATACTTGATAAATTATATAAGGCACTGGGTTCTGGCCAGTTTTGACTTCCACTAGTCCAAATGCTTTTCCTTTTTTTCATTTCGTTATTGAAAATTTACTGCCGATTTTAATGTCTCTTTTGTATTGATATTTAAGCTTCATTTTTTTTTTCACCTTTTTATGATTTACAGTATTGATTTGATGGCTCATGTGCAAAACTTTGAATTATTATTTGACTTTTTGAAGTTAAAAGTAATTTATAAAATGGAACTCCTACATGCTACATATATCTCTGTCAAATTACATTAGTCAAAAACATTTTTCCAAGGTAATATAGCTGCTGTCCCCCTCCCCACTCGACAAGACTGTTAAAAAATAAATTCTTGGTATTGAATAATTATGCAAATTCACATGTGGTTAAGAAGTTTGTTTTGTAACCACAAGGTTTAGGGTTTGTTTCCACTCTATAGGATTGTGGGCAGGTATGTTCTACTATAATCTTGGGCTGACCAATGCCTTGTAAGTATAAATGGGAGCAAAAACTCTAAGCTTGTTCTATATACATATACATATACATATATATATATATATATATATATAATTATAATAATATTAGGGACAAAATCCAAAATTACAGGTAAAAACTCAATTAAAATCAATTTATAAAAAATTAAAATTAAATTGAGCTTTATATATAAAATATATATAAAATATATAGTTTTAGGGAAAATAACCAAGTTTCAAGAACTCATCGATGAAAATCCACTATCACATATAGAAAAATTAATAATTAAAAGCACAATAAATGAGTATAATATAAAGTAAAGTAAATATCATAAGATAAATATAATAAAAAGATTACACGTGTTTCATAACTAATTTTCAAATA
>NC_068981.1:135327044-135327769 GCF_001194135.2 Octopus bimaculoides
TATTTCATATTAATTCATTTGGTACTTATTGTTGGTTGAGAGATATATATATCTAATTATTGTTCTACTTACGATCTGACGAGTAGCTATATTTTTGTATAGAATTTATTTTCGATAATTTTAATTGATTTTAATCGATTTAAATTTCTTTTCTATTTGAAAATTAGTTATGAAACACGTGTAATCTTTTTATTATATTTATCTTATGATATTTACTTTACTTTATATTATATTCATTTATTGTGCTTTTAATTATTAATTTTTCTATATGTGATAGTGGATTTTCATCGATGAGTTCTTGAAACTTGGTTATTTTCCCTAAAACTATATATTTTATATATATATATATATATGTATGTATGTTGTAATCCAATGTCAGACTGTTATAATGTCCACTCTGGTATAGCAGTATAGTTAGTTAGACAAGTAAGACATGACAATCTATTCTTTATTCTTTTACTTGTTTCAGTCATTTGACAGTGGTCATGCTGGAGCACTGCCTTTAGTCAAACAAATTGACCCCAGGAGTTATTCTTTGTAAGCCTAGTACTTATTCTATTAGTTTCTTTTGCTGAACTGCTAAGTTATGGGGATGTAAACACACCAACATTGGTTGTGAAGCAATGGTGAGCAAACAAACACAGACACACAAACATATACATATATACATACATACATACATACATACATACATATATATATATATATATATATATATATATATA
>NC_068981.1:135328523-135329326 GCF_001194135.2 Octopus bimaculoides
TGCCAGTATCGCCTGACTGGCCTTCGTGCAGGTGACACGTAAAAGCACCTACTACACTCTCTGAGTGGTTGGCGTTAGGAAGGGCATCCAGCTGTAGAAACTCTGCCAAAATTAGATTGGAGCCTGGTGTTGCCATCCGGTTTCACCAGTCCTCAGTCAAATCGTCCAACCCATGCTAGCATGGAAAGCGGACGTTAAACGATGATGATGATGATGATGATATACAGAGAAAGAGGGGGGAGGGAGAGAGCTTTGTATCTGCCTGTTGTGAGGTAATCTATTGACAGATGTATATAATAGGCCTGCATATGAATGCATACATATGTGGGCGTGTGTCCTGTATAGTCTGTTGACAGATGTTTATAGTACAGTATTTGTGTGTGGATGTGTGGCAAGAGTCTAATCTGTTAACCTGCCACCCTATCTTTTACCCTCCCTTTTTTCTCCCTCATCAATTCTCTTTACCACCCTCTAACTTTCCCCCAATAAAAACTTGTAACACACGTTTTCTTTTCTTTCTGTCACATCTTTTTCTTTCTTTATCTTCTCTTCCTCCACCTTTGTGAGGGTGTGTTGAGCTGCTGCACATTCTAGACTTTCTCCCATTCCATTTTCATCCCCCACCAATCTACCATATATATATATATATATATATATATATATATATATAATGATAATAATAATAATAATAATAATAATAATAATAATACAAATAATATGTGAGTATATGCATATATATATATGTACATGTATGTACATACCTACATCTACATGTATATATATATAGATGCATATCTGGGTAC
>NC_068981.1:135330145-135335327 GCF_001194135.2 Octopus bimaculoides
TATATAAAGTCCTTGGTAAAGTGTTATATACTTGAAAAAATAGAATTGGCCTTTCTGATAATTTTTCCACTTTAATAATTAGATGTTTCTAAATTGTATAAAGATAGATGCACACAAATGCAATTTATTTAATTTTTGCCTGATGGCTTATTGAAGCAATTGGTGAAACTAAGTTTCCATTCAAAACGAATTTCATTCCACCCATTATTGATGTGCAGTGCTACTGGACAATTTGTTAACAGGAGACAACAGACAACAC
This sequence comes from Octopus bimaculoides, assembly GCF_001194135.2. Lineage (NCBI taxonomy): Eukaryota > Metazoa > Mollusca > Cephalopoda > Octopoda > Octopodidae > Octopus > Octopus bimaculoides. The sequence continues at coordinate 135,330,405 of NC_068981.1, forward strand.
TGTCTATACCTCAGCTATTTTTTAAGTAGATGCAGAGTGTAAGCATTCATACATACAGACATCAGACATACACACAGACACGCATGGCAGTCTATTAAATTCACTCATTAGACATTGATACAACCCGGACTATCATAGAAGACATCAATGATGCCCTGCAATGAGACTTGAACCTGTTGCAAAGTGAGCGACTTGACCACACAGTAACACCTGTACCTATATGTGTGTGTTTATATATATATATGTCCCTTTGGGTAATATTTCCCCATGACTGGACATGTTTTTACAGTTGATTGGAAGTGAAGGATTGCACTTTGTGATGGTGAAATTCATTTACAACTACAGCATGATGTCGAGGCAAGGAGACAAACACACACATACATACATATATGCACATATGACAGGCTTCTTCTTTCTACCATCTACCAAATCCACTCACAAAGCTTTAGTCAGCTCTGAGCTATAGAACGCATTTGAACAATGTGCCATACAATGGGAATGAATCCAAAACCATGTTGTTGGGAAACAAATTTCATAACTACACAACTATGCTTGTGCATATTGTTAAACACTAATGCTTCAAAAATTACATTCTAATGGGAAGAATATGATAAAATTCCAAATTTAGATGAACTCTAAGGATTTTTTGCAAATAAACAACGTTATTGGCCATTGATGCAATTGATTTTAGTCGTACATTTTAGACTTCACATATAGCTTTTTCCATATCTTGATACATAAATACAAGTGATTGAAATGGGGGTCCCTCCAAAGGGTCTCTGGAGTAACATTACTTGACAGGGTTTGGAGCTTGGAGATTAGGGAATCTCTCTAGGTGAAGCTACTACTCTGCATTGAGAAATGCTCTTGACCCGCTCCCCCTCCCACCATCTTGACTCAGTGGAACATCTAGGTTTTGACAACTCAAAGGAGAGTACCAGAGTTTGGCTGGTATTCATCTTCAGCCAAGTAAACCAGAGCAATGTGAAATGAAGTGACTTGCTCAACAGCACAGTTAACTACCAAATCCAGAAATTGAACTCATGACTTTATGATCATGAACTCAACACCTTAACCACTAGGCTATATGCCTTAGGCATTGTAGGGTTAAACAAATCTTGATTTAGCTACTTCCCTACAATATATATATATATTCTTTTCTACTCTAAGCACAAAGCCTGAAATTTTTGGGGAGGTGGTGGTGGTGGTGGTGGGGGCAGTCGATTAGATTGAGCCCAGTACAGAACTGGTACTTAATTTATTGACCTTGAAAAGATGGAAGGCAAAGTCGACCTCGGCAGAATTTGAACTCAGAATCTAAAGACAGACGAAATACCACTAAGCATTTCGCCTGGTGTGCTGTTTCTACCAGCTCGCCACCTTCCTACAATATATATATATATATATATATATATTTATTTCTTTTATTGCTCACAGGGGGCTAAACACAGAGGGGACAAACAAGGACAGACAAAAGGATTAAGTCGATTACATTGACCCCAGTGCATAACTGGTATTTATTTAATCGATCCCGAAAGGATGAAAGCAAAGCAACCTCAGCAGAATTTGAACTCAGAATGTAATGGCAGACGAAATACCGCTAAGCATTTCGCCCGGTGTGCTAACAATTCTGCCAACTCACTGCCTTCCTACAATATATATATTCTTTTCTAATCTAGGCACAAGGCCTGAAATTTTTGAGGAGGGGGCAATCGATTAGATTGACCCCAGAATGCAACTACTACTTAATTTATTGACCCCGAAAGGATGAAAGGCAAAGTCAACTTCAGCGGAATTTGAACTCAGAATGAAAGACAGAGACGAAATACTGCTAAGCATTTCGCCTAGCATGCTAATGTTTCTGCCAGCTCGCTGCCTTCTACACTATATTTATTCTTTTCTACTGTAAGCACAAGGCCCAAAATTTTGGGGGAGGGGGCCAGTCGATTAGATCAACGCCAGTACGCAACTGGTGCTTAATTTATCGACCCCAAAAGGATGAAAGGCAAAGTCGACCTCAATGGAATTTGAACACAGAATGTAAAGACAGATGAAATACCACTAAGCATTTCGCCTGGCATGCTAACAATTCTGCCAGCTAGTCACCTTCCTACAATATATATATTGAAGTACTGATGATCATGTTGAGAGACCACTCAACAATAACAATAAGAATTCAACAACTACAACAATAAAAATGTCCAAGTGTTTACTAGTTTTCATTTTAGAGTTAATCTTGCTTGACCTTGTCCACTCAGTGGTCAGTACTTATTAAGAGACAGTTAAATCACTAGCCATTGTACATTCCAACCATTTTACTTTATCAGACTTGAAAACGTTTTTTTTTTTGTTTTTTTTTTAAAAGTACAAGTTTTTTTGTTGTCTTTTTTTTTTTCATGGACAACTCCTCCTACTTGCTGGCTATGGCTATTTATTCCCTCTGAAACAAAGATCTGCTGCAGTTGTGTAAATGTCAATGAAAACTAAAGAAGTAAAATAAGAAAAAGGTACTTTTTGTTTTATTATTTTGCAATGAAACAATAAAATCCAAGGAAATTAGTGATGGTCTGTATTAACAAGCATTAGTAATCACATAAAGTTTGCAATTCTTATCTTTTCTGTATCTTGGGAGGGTCATTATGCCAATAATAAACACACACACTGGTTATATTTCACTTTCTTATTTGACAATGTGGAGGTATGCATCTTAGTGGTTAGGGTGTCAGACTCATGATTGTAAAATTGTGGTTTAAATTCCTGGACTGGACAATATGTTGTAGCTTTGAGCAAAACACTTCATTTTATGTTGCTCCAGGTTCACTTAGCTGGCAAAAATGGGCAATCTTGTGACAGACAGTCATCCCATCCAGTGGGGAAATATATGTGCCATGGAAAAAAAGTCATATGAGTCTATATGACTTGGGGAGTTATAAAGATTCACATCAAGAATCTTGGAAAACCAAATACAAAAACGAACCAGCACTGATAGCAAGCTATCACATCACATGCAACAAGGATTGGATCTTGTGATGGTGGGACTCATAAAGCTGGAGGTTAACATGGTTTCCATGAAACATAACTTACCTGAAATTACAACACTACCTCCTGAATGGGATGCTGGTCTGTTACAGGTCTTTCCAGTCATTGATGAAATTTGTTTACAATTGAGTGGCTTGTAGTGACATGAAATGAAGTGTTTTGTTCAAGAACACAATGCAAGGTGCCAAGTGATGGTATTAGATCAGATGGTGGATTATGTCTACCACCTAAGTATTGAGATAGTTAGGCAGAAAGAGAAGAAAAAATGAAACAGCCTTAATATATTTTTATTGTAAGTTAGTTAAGATAGTAAGTTAGTAAGTTAGTAAGATAGTAAGATAGTAAGTTAGTAAGATAGTAAGTTAGTTAAGGTTGTAAGTTATTGTAGATAGTTATTGTAGTTAGTTGGCGTTAGGAAGGGTATCCAGCTGTAGAAACTCTACCAAATCAGATTGGAGCCTGGTGTAGCCATCTGGTTCACCAGTCCTCAGTCAAATCGTCCAACCCATGCTAGCATGGAAAGCGGACATTAAACGATGATGATGATGATGATGATGAGTTAAATAAATAAAGAAAATGTGCAGGGGACAAGTGAAGGAGGAGATTGGGAGGGTTGGCTTGAGGAGGGAGGATGCTCCAAACTGAGCAAGATGGCGAAATTGTGTGAGAGCGGTTGCTGTAGGAGTGAGGTAGACCTGGCCAGCCCCGTTAAGGGGGGGGGGGGGAACAGACCCCCCCCCCCCGGATTTAAAATATTGGAATTCATTCATCATACATCATGAATATTTCATCAACATTATCATCATCAAGATTAATATCATCATTGTTGTTGGCATTATCACTTCATGATGATGATCAATACTGTCATCACCTTATCATCGTTATCATCATCATCATCATCATCAATGTTATCATCATCTTCATGTCATTATCATTATGCCTACATCATCATTATTACCACCACCAAGGCGGCGAGCTGGCAGAACTGTTAGCACACCAGGCAAAATGCTCAGTTGTATTTCGCCCGTAGCTATGTTCTGAGTTCAAATTCTGCCAAGGTCGACTTTGCCTTTCATCCTTTTGGGGGTCAATGAATTAAGTACCAGTCAAGTACTTGGGTCAATGTGATTGACTCACGCCCCCCCCCCCAATATTTCAGGCCTTGTGCCTACAATAGAAACGATTATTACTTCCACTATTGTTGTCATCAATGGTATTGCCATTGTCATCATCATCATCATCACCAGCACCAGCAGCAGCACCACCACCACCTCAGTTGTTGTCCTAACATCTAAGTCTGTATGCTGGTATGGGTTGGGTTGGATTGGATTGGTTTGATATACAACACATTGTCAGTTGTCACAACACTTGTCATCTCATCCACGAGGTCCAATGTTCTGAGATCTGACATCAACACATCTTCCCATGACTTCTTTGGTTTTCCTCTCCTATGGATACCTTCTTCCTCTCTCTCTCCCCTCCCTGGCAATCAGCACATGGCCTTCACCCACCCACTGCACCTCCCATCACTCATTCTAATACATAAACAAGCCAGAAAGGGAGTCTCTATGTGGTTGTTCGATCCGTTAGAAATAACAGCTAATTCTCCTACCCATCCTGTACAGCCTTCTTAAAATGAAGGATATATCTCGGACAAAGTTGTCTCTGGCATATAAAAATGACAGGGTGATCACAGCTGAAATGTCTTTAGATGTATTTATCCTGATGATGATGATGATGATGATGATGATGAAGGAGGAGGAGGAGGAGGAAAGGAAGAGGAGGAAAGGAGGAGGAGGATGACATCAGTGGAAGCAGCAATGATGATGATGAAAATGATGGGGGAGTGAAAATAGGGGGGAAGGATCAGTGTTAAAATATTTT
>NC_068981.1:135335337-135343215 GCF_001194135.2 Octopus bimaculoides
GGAGGAAAGGAGGAGGAGGAGGAAAGGAGGAAAGGAGGAAAGGAGGAAAGGAGGAAAGGAGGAGGAGGATGACATCAGTGGAAGCAGCAATGATGATGATGAAAATGATGGGGGAGTGAAAATAGGGGGGAAGGATCAGTGTTAAAATATTTTTATTTCAAGGAAGAAGGTGATGCTGATGATTGTCATCCATGACTTTCAGTCTTTCTGGACATCTTACAAAGCAAAACACTAAATATTATATTCATACTTTTCAGCTCTCTCTCTCTCATGAAGGTTTATTGCATTAGCATTGATCAGCACAAGGTTACAGATCTTTAGTGGAGGGGAAGGAGGAGAAGGAAACTGGTTGTGTGAGGAAGTAGGAGGGGTGCACAGTCAATTGAATCAAACAGTACTTGACATAAACAATAACACTGGTATAATGGGTGAAGACCTGGTTGTTAAAAGTAATCACTGTAGTTTATAAATTCATAAACTTTCAGCCATATGTGAAATGTCTAAACATGGCCTATATTGGAGAAAAAAAAACAAAAACAAAACAAAAAACAAGAAAACACATATGCCATCCCCCAACCAATCTTTAGTTAATAATCACCTCTCTTCACACTTTCAAAGAAGGTCATTCTCTTCACTCTCTGTCACAACACAAGATTAAATGGACAATATCTTATCAATAATGGAAGTGTTGTCATTCAAAAGGCCAAAAATATAAACAGTCATAAATTGTGGAAGTAATCCTTGTGGTGGTGGTGGTGTGGTGGCAGTTGATCTTTGATGGAACCAAAGAAACAAGGTTTGTATTTGTATTGGCTTTTTCAAATTGCTGATATTATCTGTCAGTCACAACTGCAACTTTTAAAAGAAGTGTGTCACTGATTTTCAGAGTTGTGGTAGGATGTGAACTTTGTATGTACAGAATCAGAAGAGCTACTGCAAGGCATCCTGTCCAATGCTCAATCTATTTTGCCAACCCACCAACTTGGATTGGCACTTTGCCTTTTCATTCTTTCAGGGATAAAAAAAAAAACAAAAACAAAGTTGACCTTAGTTGTATTTGAACTCAGTATGCACAAAGTCAAGGCAACCTCTCCAAAGCTCTAACAATTCCACCAATGCACCAGCTTGGACTGGTACGTTTTTTTCTATTGACCTCCTCCAACCAAAAGATATGAAATGCAAAGTTGACCTTGGCAGGATTTGAACTCAGAGCTCATAGAGTCAGAACAAATACCTGCCAATTTATCACTTAAAATTTCCTGACAAAATGCAAGCAACACTTGGGACTCTATTGACAGTTGTCATCATGCATAACTTCTAATATTAACTACAACAGTGTTTCTCAAGGTGTAGATGGGTGAAGATTGAAATGAAGGCAGAGAAATTACCATGTTTAGTAAAATTAAGATAGCTTTAAACTGTTTGTCCAACACCATGGTGAAGAAAGAAGAATTATAAGTGGGGAAGCAAACTTCATTTTGTCTTCTCATTAGTAAAGAGCAGAAAGTTAAAAAGTTTCACTAATATGCTTTTGGGGGCTGGGGCTAGGGGTTAGTATTTGTCAGTTTGAGAACTCCTGAACTATGAACCAATGAGAGAACCTCTATATAGTAGCTCAACTTACTGCTTATAAAAAACACCAAAAATGTCTAGCACATGTCATACAGGCCTAGTTGTGGCCAGATATTTTGATTCCAAGACAAGGCAATTAATCCTGTTGGAGAACCCAGGGAGAAGAGGATGAAGGAGGCACAAGAGAAGAAGAGAGCTCAGTGGCAGGAGTTGGTGGAGGACTAGAATGGGCAGAGAACAAGGTGTCTGCCTGTGGAGGTTGGCAGTTGAGGTACACAAGTCATATCCTGAGTAAGGAGTCATCAAGAACAATATAGAGGCTGCTGAAAAAGCATCTAAATGGTTCTGGCTAAAAACAGGTGACCAAGGGAGTCAGTAGAATGCTGCTTAGACACCAGTTTAGGTTTGTTCAACCTAGATTGGGCCACCTGGATAAAGGTATATATTACAAGACTCAAGACACTCAGTGATCCTAGTATACAACACTAATGATGTATCCAAGTATAGCATCTATATGTGTAGCAAAGAGCTACAAAATGTCTAAGACAAGATTTGAAACCAAATCCACAATTTCATACCAAGTCCTTGGCCTATTGTTCCTGCCTTTGCACTAAGAGATTTATGAGCATTGTTACAGATGTATGCTGAACTAGTCTGGAAGTAGATCATCTTTCTTTTATATCTGCTTTCCATGTTGGTATGGGTAGGACAGGTTGTTATTGCTTTCTTAGAAGGATCTAGCTTGGAGCACCATATCTTGATCATAAATTTCCTTTCCAGCTTTGTGAAAAAAAAAAAAAAAATCTTAAAAGATTAAAAAAAAAAAAAAGTAGAATAGCCATTGGTAGAATATCTTTGTTTATAAGTCTACTTAATCAGGATCAACCTGAGGCTAAACTACATACCAACTTATATAAACTTCCCAGTTATTCATTATATAAACATAAATATTTCTAGCTCATAGCTAGCATTTGATATTTTTATCCATACATAAATTTTAGATAAATCTTTGCTAATGTGCCTAAAACACTCACAGCATTGAAGTATAATATGAACTTATATATTTAAAAAAAATTAACAACAATTATAAAAAAAAACATTAAAAAACATTTCACACATTAATTAACCTAAGAAATAGTTCTCTCTTGAACTCCCCCTCTTTCTCTCTCTCTATATACATAATATTTGTACATACATAGATACATATATGTATGCATGTGTGTGTATACACATATCACCATCGTCATTTAACATCCGTTTTCCATGCTGACATGGGTTGGACAGTTTGACAGGAGCTGGCCGGCCAGCGAGCTGCAGCAGGCTCTAGTTTTGGCACGGTTTCTATGATTGGATGCTCTTCCTAACACCAACCACTTTACAGAGTGTACTGGTGCTTTTTCATGACATCAGCACCACAGAGGCTGCTAGATAACTTGCAAGACAACAAGCCCCTTCAACTAAGTGAGTAGTGAGAGATGCAGCTTTATTCAACTAAGTAGTGAGAGATGTAGCTTTATTCCAGGTGTTGAGAGGCTATAAAGAAGATACTATCCCCATATCATAAAGGACAGAAGTAACTAGGAAGAAGACAATGGAAATGGTGATGATGAGGTGCTAGAGCATACTCTCAAGATACAAAAAAGTGAATATATGAGAATATACTTAAAGATGTGTGTAGAGGTGAATGTAGTGGATGGAATCAAAGGTAGAAGTGTTGTCAATGGCAAATATCAGTATAGGGGTAGAATGTGAAAGAAACAGGAGTTGCCGAGGAAGAGGAAAATGATTAATGGCAATACAAGGAAGTTGGAGGGGCACCAACTATAATAAACTTGTAGACAGATCAGAGATATGTGGGATAGAAGAATGATGGTGGTGGTGAGGAAATCATACACCACATACACATACAAGGGGTTGTTGAAAAGTTCCTAGTTTTGGGTACAAGAAATTACAGGAGGATCAGTTAATTATGATTTTATTCAACATATCCCCCGCTCAGATTCTCACACTTATTGCAGTGGTCCGTCAGTTTTGCTAAGCCCTGTAAAAGAACTTGGAAGGTTGGGCCTCCAACCAGGCCTTTCATGACACCTTTAAAGTCAAGAACTTTTCAGCACCCCCTCATACTATCTCTTTGTTTTACAATAGTTATTCCAATAGAAAGTTTGATTCATATTTGACTGCTGAATTGTTTGAGCAAGAATTGTTATAGCTCTATATATTCTTCTCCTTTGCTACCTACACAATGAAGAAATGTAGGTGATAACATTTTTTTGCAGTTAGAATAATGTCTTGCCTGAAATAAAAATATATAGTGAATGTAGTAAAATTTGTGCTAATTACCATTTGATTAATAGTTCATTGTTATTTCACTGTTAGTTCACAGTTATTTCTAGCTTCGCATCAACTTTGACTTTTACCAGTCAATGAGAGAGAGAGAGAGAGAGAGAGCTTAACCCGTTTGTTCCCATATTTATGTTGAAATACACTGCTGTTGTTTCAATTAATTTTGAAAATAATGAAGAATTTAGGAAAAAAAAATGTTTGTTGTTACTAAGCTGGTGTTTGGAATATGACAGGATCAAACATTTTAATTTAGATCACTTTTAAACATGAAGTTTAAAGTATTCTGACTAGGGGACAGTCTCAAGTGGGTTAGTATCAAAAGGGTTAAACATGGGATCTGTCCAGTTAGAAATAACAGCCAAATCTGTTTCACAACATTACCATAGTGTATCTAAAACACTTTTTTCTTTACTTGCAGTACACTTTAGAGCAGGGGTGAGGAAACTTTTTAGTGTGGTGGGCAAAAATTTCCAAAGAGAAAAGGTCCACATGTGGGTCACAAGTTCTAACTCTTATATTTGTGTACGTCTTGTATATATCTATGTATAATTCGATATACATTAATAAAGGTAAGTTTAACACATTAAATTAATGTGTAACATCTTCATTAATGCCACCACTGAATTTAGGATGTTTATATTACTTATGAGGTATTCTATATTTTTCAACTAGAGTTTAGATGGGTCTCAAGCAGGAGGTACAAACATAACAATATGTGCTTTATAGTGATAACAAAATTTCCATTCAAATGACAATTACTGGATGATTTCTGTTCAAGCTTGACTATTTTAAATGACAGTGGAAATGCGACCTATGTCTCAAATAGGCATACGAATATTGTATAAATTTTATAATTGAAAAATTTACTATATTTTGTACATACATGTATATCAGCCAGTGCAATAAAATGGGCTCACGGGCGCAAGTGTGCCCGCAGGCGGGGATTGCCCCACCCCTACTTTAGAGTAATGTTTCTCAAATTGAGGGGAGATTTGCATGCAAAGACATATGTCAGTTTTCGACAAAAAAATCTTGCATATGGGCCTGTGCATAAAGATGTAGATAAATGTTTGAGTTGACCTGATGGGAGCCCTAAAGTCCTAGGTACACTATACCTGGAAATAAGGGGTAAAAAGAAAAAGACTATGGTCACTGCTGAAAGACCCCAATGATCCTCCACCATCTTCTCTCTCCTCTCACTTTCCCAACTGGGGTGGCCATATGTCTCCTTGATATCAAGACATTTGTGTTTGTCCCTCTATCATAATTTAGTTTCCCAACAATCTGGCATAAAGCCACATTCTCTCTCTCCCAATATCACACACTTCCTTAGTTGAGGTGGCATGATAAAAATACCCACAACACACTGTAGAGTGGTTGGCATTAGGAAGGGCATCAACCATAGAAACCATGCCAAAGTTGACTTTAGAGTTTGTTGAAGTCCTGTAGCTCATTAGATTCTGTCAGACCAGCCAACCCATTTCTGTGTAGGAAACAGAAGTGAAATGAAGGTGATGATTCTATTCAATGCTCTATTCACTCAGACCAATTCACTGCATTATTCAGTATTTGGATGTTTACTAAATAATCAATCAAAATTAGTAATCAGCTGGGGAGGCAATGAAGGAGATTCTATGTGGTCATTCAACATGCTAGAAATATCAGCCAAATCTCCTTCAAATGATATTTGACTGTTGTAATAAACAAGAGAGATATTGAATAATGTAACCTTAGATACACAGTGTCTGATTAAAAAGACAGGTAGAAGATCAATACAACTGGAATATCACTGATCATAGATCTGCATTATTGGAGCTGACCCAAGGCTAGACAGCAATATCAAGCATGTAAGTAACCTTACCGAGGAGAATGGCTGTGGTTAGGTCTGCTTCACATCTTCAATGCTCATATTAGAAATATGATGATGATGATGATTATGATGAAAGTACTGATGATGGTGATGATGACATATGCTTTGTGTCCTAGTCAAGATTAACTAATATAAATAACAAAAATGTTGGCAGATAGAAATTGTATGAAAGCCTGTTGTATATAATATATAGTGGTTTGCGTTAGGAAGGGCATCCAGCCATAGAAACCATATTAAAACAGACATTGGGGTACAATGCAACCCTTGACTCATTGGATCTTTGTCGAACTGTCCAACCTATGCCAGCATGGAACATGGATGTTAAATAATGATGATTGTATATATATATATATATATATGTATATATATATATATATATATACATGTTGTTATATTTGGGGTCATATTGCCAGCCAGTTTAGCCAATAAAAACACATGCACTGTATATTTGGTGTTAATTTGCTTCAGCTTTATATTACATTACATTAATCCTATTTCGGCCAGAGTTCTTTTGTCACACTTCTGTGACCTCATCAGTGGTCCTTTGCTTTCTTCTTTCTTATGTGTGTCCCACCTAGCTAACTATCAGCCATTTTGTATTTTGTATTCCTATTGTATGTGTCTACGCATGCGTATCCCTCTTTGTGTGTCCATGTTTTGTAAGTGCATGTGTGTGTATGGCCGAAATAGGATTAACGTAATGTAATGTAATATAAAGCTGAAGCAAATTAACACTAAATATACAGTGCGTGTGTTTTTATTGGCTAAACTGGCAATATGACCATCCCCAAATACAACAACATCTGTTTCAACACACAATTTCACATAAAAAATCTTGCAAAACAAATATATATATATATATATATATATATATATATATGTGACAGATTATGTGACATATGAGTGTTCAGTGAGAAGACAGAAAAAGAAAATCCAACCTAACAGATAATCAGCAACACACTCACATTACTACTATTACCATTCACCAGTGTTTACAATTCATTCACTTCATCTGGTGACTCCACATGTGAGTTCTCAAACCACGAAAAACAATATGGATTTGAACATGAGCATGACTGATTAATCCAGTACATGATTTAGCTGAGAAAGCATAATGTGGACAATGGTGATTTGCAGGAAGACTGTTTTCTGTTTGTTTTTTTTTTCATGCTTTCCTGTAACTGCTCTTGATGTTTTACCCTTTGAGTTTTGAAATTTTGAAGTTAGAAAAAGCACTCTCTCCTCCAGCATGGTTTCTCACAAGATTTTCAAAGTTTTCTTGCCTAAGACTCAGATATTTCAGTAGAAGTGGCTGGCCTACATTAAGTCATGAATTTACAAGTTAACCATAAAATATTTGCTTTGTCATTCGACCACTATTTGTGCAAAAGATGTGTGTGTGTGTGTGTGTTGGTTTTGTCCATCCCATGCCAGCAGGGACAATGGGCGTTAAATGATGATGATGATGATGATGATGATGATGATGATGATATATATATATATATATATATGTATTCAATGATAATGGCACGAAACCATGATGATATTTTGGCTCATTGGCTGACGAGGAAAACTCAGCTGTGAATATTCCGTGCACCATGTCTTTGTCTATATTCCCCGTCCATTAAGTTTTTGTCTAGTCTCCTGTTTACTCTGCTTTCATCTAACTTTTTCTCTTTGTTGTTTTCTTTCTGTTCAACCCTTGATATATATGTGTGTGTGTGTGTGTGTGTTTGTCCCCCATTACTGCTTGACAACTGGTGTTGATTTGTTTACAGCTCTGTAACTTAGCACTTCGGCAAAAGAGACTGAATAAATAAATACCAAACTTAAAAAGAAAATAAGTACTGGGGTCAAGTTGTTTGACTAAACCCTTCAAGATGGCTTGCTAGCATAGCTGCAGTCCAGTGACTGAAATGAGTAAAAGATAAAAAAGATAGAAAAGACAAAAGATACACACACACACACAATCTACATTAGATTCTATTTTTGAGTAACATATTTACGTCCCAAATTTTTGCTTGATGAAAGAAGTAAATAAATAAATAAATAAATAAATATATATATATATATATATATATATATATATA
>NC_068981.1:135343785-135345453 GCF_001194135.2 Octopus bimaculoides
AGTAAATAAATAAATAAATAAATAAATATATATATATATATATATATATATATGGTCACCCCACAGTGTAAAATTAACAGCGGACCTTGAAGCAATCCAGTGAAGCTTCATAATGATCGTCACATTGTAACAACTCAGCTACTGGAATAGGCTGAAAGAGTAAGACTTTATTCACTGGAGCAAAGGCAGGAGAGATATGCAGTAATATACATCTGGAAGATCCTGGAAGGGATTGTACCAAATTTTAGGCATTGAAAGCTACACAAATTCCAGAACAGGTTACCACAGCACAGTGCCAAAGTCCCAGCAATGCCATTGAGCTTCAGGACCAGTTACTGCAACAGCCTGGGTTTCAGGGACCCACAGCTTTTTGATATTCTCCCAAAGAGCCTGAGGGACCTACACAAAGTGGATGTAGGTCTTTTCAATTCAAAACTGAATCGCTTCTTGTTGAGAGTCCCAGATATACCTATCTCATGGCAAGAGGTGCAAATGAGGGTACTGACATCAAACTCCCTTATTCACCAAATGCCACGTATTAGAGGAGGCTCTCAATAATAACAGTGTAGCAAAACAGCAGTGCTCCAGCATGGCCCCAGCATTGAGCTGAAACTGACAAAAAATAAAATTATATATATATATATATATATACACACACATATTTATATACAATAAATACATTTGGATAACAAATCTACATTTGGACCTATTTGTCAAATATCAGATATTGCAATTGTTCTTTGTTAGAATTGGAAGCATTTCTTGCATCTTCCAAGTAATTTCAGAAAGAGACTTGAGATCTCATCTTCTAACCTGTTTCCATGGTTATTTGATTGATGTCATTATTACATCAATAAAATAAGATTGACATATATATTTTATTTTACTTCATTTTTTAAAATTATTTTCTTGCCACAGTTTCAGTCTATTATTCATATTAAAATCATGGAATATGTTACAATACAAGTATGGAAAAATGGAGGCTGAAACAATGATATATATCTTTTTCTCTTATATTTCTTTCAGTCATTAGACTGTGGCCATGCTGAGGCACTGAGTTGAAGACTTTTTAGTCCAATGAATCGACCCTGTATTTATCTTTTTTAAGCAGGTACTTATTCTATCAGTCTCTTTTGCTGACCCACTAAGTTATGGGGACATAAACACACCAACACTGGTTGTGAAGCAGTAGTGGGGGACAAACACATACACATGTGTATGCGCATACGTGAAGGCACATGGCTCAGTAGTTAGTGCGTCGGGCTCACAATCATGAAGTAGTGAGTTCAGTTCCCAGATCAGGCTGTGTGATGTGTTCTTGAGCAAGACACTTTATTTCATATTGCTTCAGTTCAATCAGCTGTAGAAATGAGTTGCAGCATCACTGGTGCCAAGCTGTACTGGTCACTGCCTTTCCCAAGCTGTACTGGTCACTGCCTTTCCCTTTACTTGTTTCAGTCATTTGACTGCGTCCCTGCTGGAGCACCACCTTTAGTCGAACAAATCAACCCCAGGACTTATTCTTTGTAAGCTTGGTACATATTCTATCGGTCTCTTTTGCCAAATCACAAAGTGATGGGGACGTAAACATACCAACATTGTCAAGTAATAATGGGGTGGGGGCAAACACAAACACAAATAACAAACACACACACACATACATATATA
>NC_068981.1:135348853-135357452 GCF_001194135.2 Octopus bimaculoides
TATATATATATATATATATATGCCAGGCTTCTTTTAGTTTCCACCTACAAATCCACTTACAAGGCTTTGTCTGGCCTGAGGCTATAGTAGAAAATACATGCTCAAGGGCCACACAATGGGACTGAGCCTGGATCCATGTGGTTGGGAAGCAAGCTCCTTACCACTGCCTGATGATGATGATGATGATGATGGTATCATCATCATTTTAACATCTATTCCATTCTTATATGGGCTGGATGAAATTCATTAGGGCAGATTTTCCGTGACTGAATGCCCTTCAAGCAATATGTGAAGGTAGTTATAGTAGCTGGAAGGCAGATAAAGACGGTGGTGTGGTGTGTGTGTGTGAAGATACATATCATCATCATCATCATCACCATTGTATATATATTTCTATATATATATATATATATATATGCGAGTAAAAATAAATACAAAAAAAAGGGGGTTTTTGTATGATTGTGTATAGAGGAATATATTATTTTGTTTAAAAGAGTTCCAACACTGTCTGTTTTTTATGTTTTATTTATATTCCTGCAAAACCAATGTGGGATATAGAATATGGAATATACAATATATAATATAATATACAATATATAATATAAAATAAAAATGGATGGTACTATGAAATAAAATATTGAATGTCTTATTGAATATATGGAATATGTCTTATTGAATAGATGAAATATTGAGTGTTCAATATAAAGGATTAAATATATATAAATAAATATATAAAGGCGAATATGTATTTTCTATACCTTGTGGTATTTCATATTTTCTATACCTTGTGGTATTTCATCATGGCCGATATGACAGACATGATCTTTGAGATAGTTTTTGTCTAGAAAATTTCACTTGCAAATTTTTTGATTGGACAAATTGTTTGAGACTAAAGGTGTCCAAGGTCTAAGATTCTGTGCAATGAGATCAAACCTAGGCCTACTAGTTGTGAATCAAGGGTAAAAACCAAGGTTTTAATTTCTGTTTTTTATAGTATAGATTAAAAGAGAAATTTAGAGAGAGAGGAGTGGGATGAGTGTTGTTGTAATTCAGTCTGAGGTCAACTCTGATTTAGCTGACTTATAATAAAAAGTATTCTAAATATGACCATTCCATCTTTTTTCAGCCATTACATGTACTCTATGAAAGTGTGTGGTGTAGTGAATAGGGTGTTGTACTCATGATTGTAAGATCAAGGTTTTGATTCCTGGGCTAGGTAGTGTGTTGTATTGTTGAACATCATCATCATCATCATCATCGTTTAACGTCCGCTTTCCATGCTAGCATGGGTTGGACGATTTGACTGAGGACTGGTGAAACCGGATGGCAACACCAGGCTCCAAAACTCTTCATTTCATGTCACTCCAGTCCACTCAGCTGCAAATGAGCAACTTTGCAACAGACTGGCGTCCCATTCAGGGAAGGTGATCACAGTCAGTTATATGTCCATGGAAACTGGGTAACCAGCTCTACGAGTCCTTGGACTTGAGGCAATACTTAGGTTTTCTTTTATGTGTACCCTCCACTACATTATCCAGAGTATTATATATATTCTGCTTTGCCACCCATTTTTTTTTTCTGTTTAGATGTTAAAGTGTTTGAGGATGTCTTAGCTACTGTTTTTAGCTAGCAGGTCAAGCAACCACATAGAAGCTTCCTCATTGGCTTTTAAATGAAATTTGTGCTGGTAATGAGTGAAGTACAAAAGTTTTACCATTCTGAATTTGATGTCACATAGTTCATATTTCACCAGCAGTAAGCAAGGCACGCACACATGCACACAGACAGACACACAGACACAGACACAGACACACACACAGAGACACAGACACAGACACACACACACAAGTAACCAGACAGCTCACATAGCTGGACTGAAAATACTATCAAGGTTACAGTAATCAGAAAGCAATAGTTGACAGTTTGCCAATTGTAATTGGTTTACTTAGTAAAATCTAGCTAGTAGCATACATATACACATACCAGCTGTATGGATGAGACCCTCTATTAGAATAGCACTTCTCACAAAACTGTCATCTCACATTAGAAACAGTCCCCCCCCCCTGCCACCACCACCACCACCACCACTTTAACACCTATGTAAACATAGGCTAATATGAGCCACTGAGAGAGCTTGTGTAACAACTAACTGACCTGTCAAAAGTAGCAGCTAAATCTTCTTCAAATCAATGGGAGACATTCTCAAACTGCTTGTCATCTCACATTTTAAAACTAGAAAACACCCCTTCCCTTCCAAACACGGCAACACCTATATAAATTTAGACCAATATAAGCCATCGAGAGAGTCTCTGTGGGACTAACTGACCTGCTAAAAATAGCAGCCAAATCTCATTCATATCACTTCTCAGTGTCATAAAAAAGGGGAGACATTCTCAAAATTTTTGTCATCTCTCATTTTAAAACCAGAAATATCATCCCCTCCTTACACACAAAGACACATACCAAAACACCTCTTGTTTGTTTCAGTCACTGGACTGTGGGAATGTTAGGTTACCACCTTAGAGGGTTTAGTTGAACAATTAAACTCCAGTACTTTTTCGTTTAAATGTTTGGTACTTATTCAATCAGCCTCTTTTGCTAAAAATACTAAATCATGAGGACATAAATATACCAACATTGGTTGTCAAGTGGTGGTAATAAGATGAAGGGAAAAGGGTAAAGACCCCCCTCGTTCATGAATGACCATGGGATTGCACTAGAAAACCACTCTGCCAGGCACAAGTTTGGGCAAGGTTGTTTATGGAAGACCAGCAATCGCTCATGTATACCAGCCTCTCCTCTCCACACCACCAATGTTATCCAAGGGAAAAGCAAAGTCTGATACAGCTTGGCACTAGTGACATCGCAACTCCTTTCTACAGCTAGTTGAACTGGAGCAATATGAAAGAAAGTGTCTTGCTCAAGAACACAACACACAGCCCAGTCCAAGAATTGAACTCATTTACCTTATGATTGTGAGCCAAATGCTCTAACCCCTAAGCCTGTTTCCTTTATGATAAGACAAATACAAGATACATTTATATGTATACATGATGGGCTGCCACATCTTTTCTACCAAATTCATTCACAAGGATTGGTCAACATGGGGTTGTTGTGGAAGACAACATTTGCCCAAGGTGCCATGAAGTGCGACTGAACCCAAAATTATATGGTTGTGAAGAGAGCTTTGTAACCACACAGCCATGCCTGTGACTTTTTATCTTTTACTTGTTTCCTTCTGTTGGGGAACAGCCTTGAAGAATTTTAGTTGAACAAATTGACCCCAGTACTTATTTTTTTGTAAAGCCTGGTACTTACTCTACTGGTCTGTTTTGCCAAACTGCAAGATTACGGAGACATAAACACACCAACACCAGTTGTCAGGCAGTAAGGGTGGACAAATATAGACACATAGGCACACACACAGAGGCTTTTTTCAGTTTCTGTCTACCAAATCTACTCACAAGGCATTGGCTGGCCCAAGGCTGTAGTAGAAGACACTTGCCCAAGGTGCTATGCAATGGGACTGAACCCTGAATCATGTGGCTGGGGAGCAAAATTCTTACCTCACATTCATATCTGTGCCTTCAATCAATATTTGACATGGAAACACCAAGATTGTTTTTTTCTTTTCTTACTTGTAAAATGGGATCATATTTTAGAACACTGGATGGAAAATGATACATTTCAAAGCATATTTTCATTTCATTTCACTATTAGATGATTTACTCTCCAATATTAGATGAGAAATATTGAGTTGGTTATGGAATCTTCAATACTTCCTAGTTGGTTTCTTCTATTATTATCTTCTGCCACACATGAAAAACTATTTAAAGCACTCCATGAAGGAAACAGTCTGGAACGGATTCTGTAAATGTCATAAATAAATGCTTACTACTACTACTACCACTACTACTACTACTGAAGATAATTATAATAATTCTTTCAAATTTTGGTAGAAAGCCAGCAATTTTAAGGGGAGGGTGCTTTGTATTGCATTAGCTTCAAACTTAAGTGGTACTTAATTTTACTAACCCCAAAAGGATGAGAGGTAAAGTTGACCTTAATAGGATTTGAACTCAGAATGTAAAAGAGCCAGAAGAAATGTGACTAAGCATTTTGTCCCACATATTAATGATTCTGACAGCTTGCTACCTTAATTTGTTTCAAATTTTGGCATGAGGCTTGCAATGTTTTATGATGAAGGTGCTAAAGATGAAAAGACAAAATGATAGTAATAGTAGTAGTAGCAGCAGTAGTAGTAACTAGTAGTAGTAGTAGTAGTAACAAGTAGTGGCAGCAGCAGTAGTAGTAGTAGTAGTAGTAACTAGTAGCAGCAGCTGTAGTAGTAGTTGTTATTTTAGTTTCCACTCTTCTTTGCTTGCATGGCTCAGATGGAATTCACTGAAGTAGATTTTCTATGGCCAGATGCTTTCCCTGCTGTCAAGCAAGATGTTATTTTCCCATGTCTGGACGTGTCTTTGTGGAACATTAGAAATGAGGGACACTGCTTGTATGTCAGGGAGATTCGTTTACAACTATTTACTGCATGATATCAAGGCAAGGAAAACACATCCATGCAAACTGAAAGAAGCCTGTTGTCTATAAATATATACATGAACACATACAGAATGGGCTTCTTTCATTTTCTATGTATCAAACCCACCCAAGGCTTTGGTTGGTTTGGCTATGCAGTAAAAGACACTTGCCCAAAGTGCCACACAGTGAGACTGAACCTGAAACCACATAGTTGGGAAGTGAAGTTTTTAATGACAGAGACATGCTTAAGTACTTTTAATAAATCATTATTAGATCTTTTTGCAAACAACTTGCAGATGTAAGTGCTACCAGTTGAATACCTTGCATATTGGGTGTTAGCCAGCTTATGGAGTCATCAGGAGAGAATGTGTGCTGTTTTGGGGCCATCCTCTCGATGGCATCATTGTACATCGGCCCCCATCACTCACTGAAATGAAGCCCCAATTGCTAGATCATCTGATTATAAGGTTTTGCTCAGTATTCTTCTAGCCATTGCTCGTCATCTCTTTTTAATGAAATCCAGTGGCTTGCCTTTTCCATTGTAGTCTGGATATCACTCATGGTGCTATTTGCTTTACGATGAGTTAGGCCTAGCAAGAACAACAGTCACTTCACACTGTGTCCAACGAATCCTCAACATCTGACTTCAATTGGAAAATGCTCTGCTTTCCAGCCTGCATCTTTACATTCCTCAAGCAGGTTTTCATAAGGGTTGATCTTTCAAGCCTGAGCAGCATCCAAGTTATCTTCACAAGGAACCGTTAATTCGACTAGATTTACCACTTTCTTTTTTTTCACACCATATGATAAAATCCAGTTTCTTCATAACTGGAACGGTAAAGAATTCTTGGCACCCTAGTAAATCTGCAGCTACCTCCCAACAGTCATTTCACTTTTCATCATGCACAGGAAGTTTCTTCATCTTCTCCAAATGGATCTGCTGTCCTGTGTGCATGAAGTTAATGGAATCTTTTGTTGGTTTCTTTAGTGCTTTATTTTTTTTTTTGTCACTGTTAATGAGAGCAATTTGGTTCTTTATAGCATTGAAGATGACCTTAAAGACCGGATTGTGTCTTCATGTATATCTATTCAATGCCAGTGAACAGCTGGAAAGAATATTCTTCAGTGTTCCGACTCCTCTGCGTCTGCATTTATCATTCTCTGATAAGGTCCATCTTATTAGGTTTGTAGGCAATGACAAGACAGAATGCAGTAGATGTTAAACATGGAATGCAATGATTGGATACAGCTGTTAGAAAACTAATGATCTGTCATGACTGACTGAACAGTCAGCTTGTTTTGGCAACAGTACTTTTTTGGTGCTACAGAAAGACATACAAAAAAATAACAAACTAATAGAAAGAGTGAAAAAGAGAGACATTACAATTTATTAATTGAACATAACTGACCTAAATATCTTCTCTCCCTTCATAAACATAAAGAGAAATCTACTGAGACAGAGAGAGAGAGAGACACACACACACACAAGCACAAATACAGAGAGACACACTGAAATGTTTTATGTCAAATAAGTCAGCACTGAATCAACGACGCCCAAACGGCTGTGCCAAAATGACTCACGTCCTGTTAAACTATATATTGGTTTCAAATGTCGACACAATGCCAGTAATTTCGGGTGGATGGGGGTGGTAAGTCGATTACATCGACCCCAGTGCTCAACTGGTACTTATTTTATTGACCCTGAAAGAATGAAAAGCAAAGTCGACCTCAGCGGAATTTGAACTCAAAAATGTGGAGATGAATGAAATACCGCTACGCATTTTGCCTGGGTTGCTAACGATTCTGCCAGCTCGCTGCCTTAAAACGAACTATATATATTCTTTTAAACGTTTAACGCGCAAAAGACATGTATTGCTGCTGGATAGATAGTAGCTGTGTTAGAAGGGCTCTAAGGACGTGGGTGTTTTATGAATGGACAAAGAGTATAAAGAGCCAGTGATCTATTAAGGAATTTGTATTATGAATAGACCACATGCTTAGATACTTTATAACAATGGGGATTGAAGAGTGAGCGAAAAATAGAATGAAAAAGCTTACACTGAAAAGTACGTGAATAACAACAAATTAGAATTAGCAAAAAAAGAGAAAAAGAATAGTTAGAAAAAATGGCTTTACTTGTTATTAATTATGGAATAGGAGAATTTGGCACAGGAAGGGGCAAAACAACAAAAATGCGATTATCAAATGTAAAATGGAAAACAATGGAAAATATAATAGCTAAAATATTTTGATACCGGTAAGTAATTTAAACTCTTAAAATTTGATGTCAGAGAAGGGTGGGGTTGTAAAGGTCGCAGGTACCACTTCTTCCACCAGATCCAGCAAGGAAAGTAAAGAAATGTGTCTCAACATGTCGCAGTCCAGTGACAGAAACATGTAAAAGATAAAAGGATACTAAGACCAAGCACGTTATTGTTGTTTAGCCCAGCTCAATCCTGATCCAGTAGACCTATGTCAAAGGTATTGCGGCCATGATATTATTTAGGACAACATTATCCAATGTGAAGTCCTTCCCTTTTAAGATGACCTGAGGGAAATTTGGTTAGTACTCTAGCAGGTCGAGCAACGGCATTTGAACTCCCATATTGGTTTGTCCCGTTTTATCGATGTTTATAGCTAAATACTCCACTTTCACTTTTGCTTAACTGAAGAACATATTTCTCTCTTCAATAAAGGAAATAGCGCTATCAAGACTCAGTATTTAGAATTTCGATTCTTTGTAGAGAGTCAATAACCAATAAGGACTGAAGGATTTTAGGTACTACTAAAGCAACGCGGACCCGAACGCGCTGCTTTAGTAGTACCGGATTTTATTAATGATTACTTTAACGGCCGGCCACCAAAAAAAAATGTGTAATAGGTGTAAAAAATGTGTATTAAACGAATATGAGAACAAAAATTTACGCCAACAAACCGATTATAAAGAAATCTGGGGAAAAATTTTCCGAGGGAGTGGGGAGAGAAAGAAATTCATAAATTATTTTTTGGCTTGAGTGTAATGGAAAAAAGTTTAAAAACGAATTTTTAGATTCATTTATTTTTCGTTTGAATAATAGAAAAAGGTTTTAAAAAAGATCCCATGCATCATGGTGAGAGAAACAAATTCATAAATTCGGTATTGAATATGGTTTTACTATAGGAAAAAAGTTAATGGAGAGTTAGCTGTTGTTTTTAGCATATCTCAACCATCTGATACCTTCCTTGTTTGTTTAATATTTTCGGTTATTTACTGTAAGTTCTCTCAGTCACCAATAAGCAGGTTAACAAGCCTAATGGGGGTAGAAAGAGCTGTGTTGAAAGTTTTACAATATAAGCCTAATGGCAGTAGGAAGAGCTGTATTGAATGTTTTACAGTATTGAAAATGCGCAAACGCACCGTTGGGGGCAAGAGAAGCTGTAGTGAATGTTTTACAAGTGTTATTGGTGAAAGACATCAAGAACCGGTATAATCTTCCGTGTCATCAGGAACATGGGTACAATCTTGCAGTCACCAAAAGAAACTTATGAAGTCCGTAGATTTGTAATGAAGTAATACGCTGCTTCTGCTCTCTTCTACTTCTCTACTAGAAACGTTTACTTTGGAATTTACTTCTATTGAGAAAAAAAAATCGTGTGCATGTTATTTTTAACGTAAGTTTTCTTATGACGGCTTCTCTTTTCTGCTTTATTACTTCATTAGAAATCTACGGATGCACATACGCACATAATAGAGAAAAATGAAACAAATATGGACGACTTGCTCCGAAACACCACCGAGTGGGGAACGCTTCTCAAAAATAACCTGCAGTTGTTTCCTTCAAAATTCCTACATGCTCGAAATGTACATACATCAAGGTATATTTGTAGAAAATTTTACGAAAAAATATTCATTTTCCTGGAAGTTAAGAAGAATTTAAGTGGACTCTGTTGGAATTTCCGAAAATTGTCCCCCACCCCATTCCAAAACACTTTCACCGGAAATTTTTGTATATTCGGAATCTACATAATAAATACTATATGCATAGAAAATTTCATTAAAAAATATTCATTTTTCTGAAAG
>NC_068981.1:135357462-135359721 GCF_001194135.2 Octopus bimaculoides
AAAAAATATTCATTTTTCTGAAAGTTATGACCTTCCAAAGTCGGGGGGGGGGTACAACTCTGTAGTTATGCCTTCATTTTACTATCTTGCTGCCAAGATTACTGGCTGTTGTTGGAATATCTCTAATATGTTCAGTGAACGAAACATTCTATTGGGGAATGAAGCTAGATTGTCACCGTCCCGTGCTCGCTGCATCTACTACTATTGCTTAAATATAATCATACAAACTGAGCTATTTCTACACCGATTACAACTTTAACCTGAGATAATCTTTGATTCTGAGCGTGTATTAATAGTTGCGGAAACAAATTACAATCTGATTATATCATGATACTGAAAGAAAAATATTAAGAAAATCATACCATGTTTTGTGGGTGTTTGGTACTGACTCAGGATTGTCAGTTTGAATCCAGGTAAAAAAAAAAGGTCACGGTAATAAAGTCAGGGATTTTGTCTGGGGGAGAGGGGTTGTCCGAGGGGGTTTTGTCCGGATCCCATAAATTAATTGTGACTTTTTTCCCTATGACTTTATTACCGGACACCATAAATTAATTGTGACTTTATTACCGGTCACCATCAATTTAATGCTTCTCACCAGCGCAAAAATTCATCGAGTTAAGTACTCGCATAATTTTAGTGCTTTTTATTATAATTTATGACTCAGGTCAGTGCCTTTCTATTAAAATAAAACCGAAACTTATTTCGGAATTTTCTGTCCATTATTCAGGCACAAAAATTTTGCGGCAAGAAAAACTATTTTCTACTCTTTTTAAAACAAATCTGAAGTTCAGAGTTAACAAAAAGTTTGCAGTGGAAACAAATGGCCCCACTACATTATTGAATGATCTTCAGTATCTCATTGATTCGCTCTGTTCAATAATTATATTGTCAGGAAAGAAGCTAAATGAAAATAATTCAGTGCAAGATCCGAAGCCATCCATAAATTGGTTATCAATTTGAGGAAATCCCAATGGACAATTTTATTTACTGAGCAAGAAAATGAAGTAAGAGACGGATACATAAAATTTGTTGAAATTTCGGAGTAAAATAAATAGATAATTCCTAATAATTTTCGTCTTTTACAATCAATGAGTTATTTTAGTGTAACAGAATGGTTGAAACCAATAAAACCTGGAATTATAAACCTTGCCAAGCATTTTAAAGAAGATCCAGACATTCTGACAAAAATTAGATTTTCACTAAAAAATTATTTTTAATGTATGATGGACACAGGTTTTAGAGTTTCTTTCTGGATTGAAGTATCATCGTATAAGGATTGAACTGGGGAAAATCCATTTGAACATTTGTCTAAGTTAACTTTAGCACTTCTCATTTTCCCCACTTGTAAAAGCTGACAAATGTAGACAGAATATTTAGCCACACGAATTTTATGAAATCAAATGAGCGTAACCGTCTAAACGGAAACATTAAGAAATTTTGAACATCAAATATGGACTTAAACGAAGTTGTAAATTTTATTGTGTCTGGGGAGAGTCTTTCTCTTTTAGTGCCTTATTATTTAAAAATAAATAAGTAAATGAATGGGAATCGAACCGGTGAGTGTGTTAAAGTAATAAGGCACTAAAAGAGAATGACTCTCCCCAGACACAATAAAATATGCTTCAACACACGAATTCACATAAAGAATCTTGCAAACCAAATACAAAAACGAAGTAGTAAATGTTATGACTAAAAATTACCTAAAAAGGAGGGAGGGGGCTGGCAGAATCGTTAGCACGTCGGACGAAATGCTTAGCAGTATTTCGTCCGTCTTTACATTCTGAGTTCAAATTCCGTCGAGGTCGACTTTGCCTTTCATTCTTTCGGCGTCAATAAATTAAGTACCAGTTGAGTCCAGGGTCGATGTAACCGACTACCTACCTTCCCCAAAATTTCAGGCCCCGTGCTTATAGTAGAAAGGACGATTATAAACTACATGGCGAACTACGAAAATAATAATAATAATTAATTCGTTTTATTGGCCACAAGGGCTAATATCAATTAAAAACATATAAGGACAAAGACAGGACGAAGGTTACAAAAGGTTTTGTCCGAAAAGGTAGGAAAGTTCGTCTAAATAATAATAATAATAATAATTAATTCGTTTTATTGGCCACAAGGGCTAATATCAATTAAAGACATATAAGGACAAAGACAGGACGAAGGTTACAAAAGGTTTTGTCCGAAAAGGTAGGAAAGTTCGTCTAAACAGAGGAAGAAAACGGAGAAAGATATAATAAATAAATAGATAAATAAATA
>NC_068981.1:135363932-135371454 GCF_001194135.2 Octopus bimaculoides
GGTGATGGTGTTGGTGGTGATGGTGTTGGTGGTGTGGAGGCTTTTGGTTGTTGTTGTTGTTGCTGCAATTTTCTGTTTTTGTCTGCCTCCATTCTTTGCTTGTAGATGGGGCAGTCTCTTTTTAGGTGTTTTTCACTGCTGCAGAGGTAGCACTTTGGTCTGCGCCCCTCTACTGCAATGTGTATTCTACTGCCATCCGGCAGGTTTATGGTGTCGGGTATGGTATTTATGCTATCTTGTTCGATCTGAACAAGGAGATGCATTTCCATGCCCAACCAGTTTTTTTCTTTTACTCTGTTCACCTTTAGGATAGTGGCAGTCTCTTCAATGTCGAAGAGCATAGCTGCCACTAGCCAGGAGATGTTCAGTTCTGGTGGCACATGATTTATTTTTATTTCTGTCACACGTCGACCAAGGTATGTCGGCACGAGTAAGAATTCTTCCGCCTTTAACGGTGTTGTAGAGTGCCGGATGGCATCCTCTTCCGTTGGGAAGCGCACTTCCACTGTTCCAAAGCGCTTCCCTTTGGTTACGAAGCTTTTTTGGCCCCATATCAGCTTTAGAGCTAACTCCAATCTCTGTGGAGTAGCATTCTCCATCTTTTGGTATTTTGTATTGAATACCTTGTATACTATTGTTTTTCTTTTCGTTGTTTGTATTAATGCTTGTGGAGTGTTAAGGAAGACATTATTGCCATCCCTTCTTAACAATTCCTTGGCATTCTTTATTTCTGCCATTGTCACTTGGATTTCTTCTGAGCTCTGCTTAGCTGCGGAGGCGAAACCGTTGCAATGGCTACTGGTTGTGGTCTTGGTACGAAAATAATAATAATAATAATAATAATAATAAAGGTTCCATGGATGCTTATAAATCATGTAAAACTGCAGCTTTATACATCAAAAGAAATTGATAAGGAAATCTGCGAAAATATTGTGAAGTAATCATGTATTAAAGTAATTATGTTAATTTTATTTTAATTTAATTAAAATTGAAAATTATAATAAGAATCTTTTGATATTTATTCGTATTTATGTGTTGTTGTTTTTTTGTACTTTTCATTCGTATTTAGTGTTTTTTAATGCCCTTTAGCTTTCGAAACAGTAATTGTAGAATTTTGAATTGGTAACCCTGAATTATTAGAGAACCCGGTCATCGGTCATAAATGTCCATGGGATTGCACCTAGAAAAGTTTCCCACTGAATTACAAATCACCATGCATACCAGCCCCCCCCCTCCTCTCCACGCCACTGATGTTACCCGAGGGAAAGGCCGATATAGTTTGACACCAGTAACGCCGCAACTCATTTCTACAGCAGGATGAACTGGAGCAACGTGAAATAAAGTGTTTTCTTCAAGAACACAACACACAGCCCGATCCAGGAATTGAACTCATTATCTGACACTCTAACCACTGAGTCATGCGCCTTCTACACCCCAGAATATAAAGCTATTACGTTAAGTATGATTGGAAATCTGTGTTTCTCGGTTTAGAGGCCAAGCAAAAGATCACTGGCGCACATCGCATGGAAAATTATTTTTAGACAGGTTTCAGAATTTGAAATTTAAGAAAAATTAGGATCTAGTTGGTTTGGCTGCCAGTAGTTCAAAAATTTAAAAACTTGG
This sequence comes from Octopus bimaculoides, assembly GCF_001194135.2. NCBI lineage: Eukaryota > Metazoa > Mollusca > Cephalopoda > Octopoda > Octopodidae > Octopus > Octopus bimaculoides. The sequence continues at coordinate 135,365,556 of NC_068981.1, forward strand.
CACATTAATATACTTTTCCAATCTTAATTGCTGGAGTTATTTAACTTTTTCCAGAAAAATGTTTTTAAAAAGTTATAGCGGTTTAAAGTTTGATCGTTTTCACCCAGTCAGGAAACAGGATTTGGAAGCTGTCATTTTGTGCGTGACTGCCCTGAAAATAGCACGTGTTTTTTAACCCCCTCATAACTTTTTTAAAATTTGGAATTTTCAGATCTTTGCGAATTTGTACTCTACACACGGGAATTCATACGAGTATGCAAAAAATTCTTTAATGGGTGGGTGGGGTGATTTAAGGCCTATTTAGCACATCTCACGACTAGGGTACAAGCAACAGAACACAGCGTCAACCATACGTGGCGTCGCGTAGAATATATTTGTCAATACACGTGCTTTCTCGCTGACAAAAGAGTTCTCATGTTTGGCTTGTTACTATGGAAACAGGCACGAATGTGTCTTTTGCTTACGATTGGCTAAAATTACCCAAGATTTTCAAACTTTAATTGGTAATAACTCTTTATTGATTTATAGCGAAAATGATTTTCACGTCATTCATTAGCCTATAAAAATATATCATTACACTGAATATGAAATCAGTTCGAACATTAATTGATGCTGGCAGCCGAACCAACTAGATCCAAAAATTATGTTAAAAGCAACCACTCGTCTTATTTTATTAATCAAACTTGTGTATAATAAAATTTTGATTAACCCGTTTTTCAAGACACTCAAAAAATAATACGTATTTTCTAAAACAGGCTCTCATACTTCCATCGTACCCATTTGTTATGTTGTACAATTTTAAAAACATCAATGCAGCACCAAATGCTACAGTTCGTTGCACACCGCAAGGTTCAACGGAACCTACTGAAGCAAGCCAACACACTCGCGGCATTACCACGGGCGATGGAAAAGAGTTGGAAAAGCTAAGCACCCCGACGAGCATCACATATGGATATACCTACACAAAAGCCCCTCGCCCCGTGACTTTGTTCCGTCATAATTTTCAGAAAAAAAAAAAAAAATTTTAGTGAAATTTTCTACAAAATATTTTCAGACTGTAAATTATAATTATATCGGAATTTAATGAGAAAAAAATAAAAATATAATGGTGTGCGCGCGCACATACCATACTGACTTGCATCACAATTTTTTCAACATTTCAAGCTTCATTTTGTTGATACATAATGTGATATGTGTGTATGCGCACCCACCAATTTTTTCTCTCATTAAATTCCAATATAATCGTAATGTACAATGTCTGAAAGGTATTTGTAGAAAATTTCATTAAGAAATATTCATTTTCTGTAAGTTCTGAGGAAACAAAGTGAGGAGGGGACGCACACTTGTGCAGGCATCTCAAAATTTCTACCATCTCTGCTGGTTGCTCAGTACTGACTGACTTATTACACCCTAGAATATAAATGTATTACAGTAAGCGTGACTGGAAATCCGTGTTTCTCGATTTACAGGTCATGTAAAAAATGACTGGTGCACATTGCGAGGAAAATTATTTAAAAAATATTTACCTATTCGAAAATTAAGAAAATAATGTTAAAAAAAGAAAAAAACAATTTCTTTGGTACTACTAAAGCAGCGCGGACCCGAACGCGCAGTCGCGCGTCCGCGCTAGCTAGTCTTGAGTGGTCGATCCTAACTCTAACCCTGTCCCTAACCCTATCCCTAACCTTAACCCTATCCCTAACCCGCGTGTGCAAATGAATACGTGTTTAGGGTTAGGGTTAGGATCGACCACTCACGACTAGCTAGTGCGGACGCGCGACTGCGCGTTCGGGTTCGCGCTGCTTTAGTAGTACCATTTCTTTTCCTGTTTTATTGACTAAACTTGTGTATGACAAAATTTTGAATAACCCGTTTTTCAAGACACAAGCATTCATATGGATTTTCTAAAACCGGATCTCACACAGACGTTTCTTCGAGTATAGGGGTGGGTGGCTGGGGCACAACGAGTAATATTTACTGCGTTTTTGACTTTGAGAAGAAAAAAAAAAATTACACATGTTCACTACCTCACAAAAACTGTATCATCACAGCAAATGACCTTCTCTAACTACATTAAAAACACTACAACATATTCAGAACACTATTTCAAAAAATTATCTCCGTTCTCTTTGAACGAATAAAAGACAAATTTATCTGGGGCAAAATGAGTAAGACAAGATTAGTTAAATTTGCCTCTTCAATTCTCCAGAATTACATTTGAAAAAAGACTCGTACACATTAATATCCACCTAGGTCAAATGAAAGAGGTTCATGGAAAAATGACACATGATATGAAATTAACGAAACTCGACTAAATTTAAAAGCTCAACATAAAATATTCTTTATAGATACACGATCTACTGGAATATCTTTCATAATGCAGCTGGAAGAAATTAATTACTCATTTTACCCCATTTTAAACATCATTCTTTGAAAATTGAAAATTATCAAGTTAGATATAAGGAAAAAATTGACTTGTAATCCAACAGAGAAAAAAAATATTGATTGTTAAACTCCAAAAATTATTCAGATATTTTATTAGCAACCTCAATTACAGTCGGGTGAGAGTTGAAAAATTTACTGAAAAAAAAAAGGACCTGTCACTTGATTATGTCTCCAACTCTCAACTTCAGCAACAACAATGCTGACCAATTTTTACTCCGAAAGATGACGCAACAGTACAGAATGATGATGCAATACTTGCCATGTAATGGTTTCAAGCAAGTAGAGAGAAAATAACGAGAAATCAGATTGTTTTGCTCCAGTTTCAAATCGCCCCCCCCATCCCTACCGCTGTTCGTCATATCAGACAATATTTACCCATTCTAAACTGATTGTTCAGTACCATAAAACAGGTAATACTGGATACCAACGTTTAATTTGATATTAATTATTATATTTGGAACTCAAATTCCGCCGAGGTCAACTTTGCCTTTCATCCTTTCGCAGTCGATATAATTAGTACCAGCTGAGCAGTGGGGGCGATATAATCGATTTGTCGCCTTCCTTCAAAATTACTGGCTTTGTACCAAAATTTAAAACCAGTTATTATATTTGGAACTCGAAATTTCAAAAACAATTTATTTGATTTTTTTTTCTCGATAAATACTATTTACTAAATATGATGGTGCACTATTGCAAAGTAATTGGTTGTCCTTTACTTCAAAATTTCAGTATTTTTTACAAATGTGGTGCAATGAGATAGCACCATATTTTCTTTTGCATACCCATGGGATACACGAATCACAATTTGAAAACTCTGCTCTAAAGCCAGAAATTATATATTTTAAAATTTACAACTCATGTAGATACTTCTTGCAATGCACATGCTCGTGCGCGTCTTTATGGTTGTGTTTGTCCACTACCACCGCTTGACAATCGTAGATTGGCGGTCCAACAAAAAGAAACCGGGTATATAAGTACCAGACTTAAAATAAGTACTGGGATTGATTTTTTTCGACTAAACCCTTCAAGGCGGTATCCCGACAGCGAGATTTTTTTCCTACTAGAGTTCCGGACTAAAGTTATGAACTCATTTGCATCAGTTCAACTATCAAACAAATTTATGAGCGCATAACAAGTGACGGCCGATAAGAAGGTCACTTGGGTAAGGAATGACCGTGCTTTTTTCCTCTTTTAATAATGCTTGTTCTTGTTTCAATCATGGCTGCCTCTGAGTAGTTGTGTTGTTGTTTACTTTGTGAAACAGTAAGAGGAGAGGGTTGCTAGCACATCACCCTCTACCCACATTTTTCCCATCCACATCTTTACCATATGGGGCCCTAACAAAATCCTATAATAGGTATAGATGCTAATCTAATTACTTGTCTCCTAAAATCAGGCATAACTTGGCGATCGGTCGATTTACAACACCGTTCTTGAATGCCAACCTTTGTTAACTTTCACGGTCAAGGTGAGCTCTGATTGGCTGTATGCAAATGAGTGCGTTACTGGGGTCCGGAACTATCGTTGGAAAAAAATTTCGCATCCCGGCAGAGCCGCTGTCCAAAGAATTGATCAAATAAATAATAATTAAATAAAACAAAAAAATTAGCTGAGAAAAATTAAAGAAATAAATAATTTTTACGGAAATTGCCGAACAGACTACTTTCACTTTTCATATACTTTCTCCGAAAGATTGCCAAATTCGCCCGCCATATAATTGTGATTAATCTACACTAACTGGGAGATATTTGTAGAAAATTTGGCGAAGATAAAGAATTCGCACACCCAGTTTTTAGGGTTTAGGGTTAGGATTAGGGTTAGAGTTTTTGTTATGCCGAAAACGGGTGGTGTGCATATTCTTTATCTTCGCTGAAAATTTGATTAAAACACTCGTATTTCTGAAAGTTATGAGGAAACAAAGTCGTCTCGTGTAAATTTTCCGAAATTCCTCTCGCAGTCTATGAAAAAACCTTTGCATAAATTCCGATATAATCGTAATCGTTGGCAGTTCGCTTCACCAAGGTGTCAGGTGATGCTCTTGAGAGCACTTGGCTTTTCCAACGCCTTACCCTCGTCATCGCTCGTGGTCACGCTGCGAGCATGGTAGCTTGCGTCAGCAGGTTCCGGTGAACATTGTGGTGTGCAACCAATTGAAGCACTTGGTGCTGCATTGATATATTTTTCTCTCTTCTTTCTTTTTTTTCTCTCCCCTTTTTCTTTTCTTTTCCGTTTTCCCCCACCTTTTCTCTATCTTTCTTTTGTGGAAACTTATATTATGGAAGAATCATGACTATTCTTTAGGGTTTGTATTTTAATGTGGTTTTGTTTTATTCATATATCATATACATGCGTGTTATATATATATAATAAAATACTTTATATTAAAGGAAATTATCACTTTTGTGAACCACATTTGTAATCTACATCATCTGAAAAGTATTCGTAGAAAATTTCATTGAAAAACAGCTACTTTTCTGAAAATTATGAGGAAACAAAGTCTGTAGGAGATCACGCTTATGTAGGTATGCCTAAAATTAATAAAGAAAACATCAAAATTTAGCTAATCAACCGCGTTTTATTTTCTAATTCTTTTTCGTATTTTGCATGTGTATCATAACTTTATAGTGTTTATTTTCTCACATATTAGTAACTTCAATTGAGGAAATGACAGCGGGTAGATAAGTACTGTGCGTCATCGTTCATTCCTTGCCTCCTGTCACTTGCCGACGCAGTAACGACATTTACCATTTCTTCCCCACCACTCATTCTTATATGTGAGGTCGGTTACTATGTAAACAAACCTGTCGCATCATAAGCCAAGTGAAAGCGGGGGAACCTCTACTCAGTTCCACAACCTGTTAAAAATAGCAGCTAAATCTTCATCAAGTGACAAACCGTCGTCTTGAAATAAAAAGAAACTATATTTCTTGAATAACGAAGTTCTAGATAATGAAGATGGTTTAGATATCATAGGTCTGTTCAATCAGGCTGGACGTGGGGCTAAACAACAACGATAGCTGTCACATAATTAGGCATAATGTTGCTTCCTGTCCTGAATCTCATATACGACTAAATGCATTATAAATTCTGCTTACTAAATGACTTGATGTTATTTCTCCTTAGCAGTACCCAAACCACTATGTCAGGGAGTGGATGTAAGGAGGAATACCATGTGTTTGTGTGTGTGTGTGAGAGAGAGAGAGAGAGAACCCTTGTTTTGTTGCCACATGTTTCGAAGGAACTTCTCTTGATCAACCCCTTCCCCCTCTTCATATCACCACGTGTCTGGTGTAAGAAAAAAGGGCAAAAATACTGTTCTGCTAATCAATAACATCCGTTTAACATCAACCTACCACCCTCCTTTCTCTCTCTCTCTCTTTCTCTCTCTTTTTCTCTCTCTCTCTCTTTCTCTCTCTCTCTCTCTCTCTCTCTCTCTCTCTCTCTCTCTCTCTCT
>NC_068981.1:135371529-135378890 GCF_001194135.2 Octopus bimaculoides
TCTCTCTCTCTCTCTCTCTCTCTCTCTCTCTCTCTCTCTCTCTCTCTCTCTCTCTCTCTCTCTCTCTCTCTCTCTCTCTCTCTCTCTCTCTTTCTCTCTCTCTCTCTCTCTCTATCTATCTATCCTATTTACCAATCTACAAGGTGTATTCCAGGTTTTTTGAGACTTAGGTGAAACATTTATTAATTTCAAAGAAGTATAAAACTTTCGACTTCAATACACCTGTAGTGCTCCAACCACTTGGTGAAGGCCTCATGGAAGTCCTCCAAAGTAAAAGTGTCCAGGACCCTTGTCACAACCTTCTTTATCTTCTCAATATCTTCAAAACAACTGCCCCCTGAGGTTCTCTTTCACCTTGAGAAACTGCCAGAAGTCACAGGGAGTGAGGTTGGGCTGCAGGGAAGGTGAAGGACAGTTTTGATGCCCATCTCTGTCAAGTAGTTGGTTACCAAGATGGAATTGTGAACTGGTGAATTGTCCTGGTGCAGGTGCCTCTATCCTGAATGGAAAAGCTCTGGCCTTTTGTGTTCAAATCTCTGCATAAATTCTCTCAGAACCTTCACAAAGTACCATTTGTTGATGTGTCACGATGATGCATGTGTAAGATTAAATTTGTCATGGCCTATCACCAATAGTTCTTACTCTATTTATACATAGTCATAGACTGGTGATTCAGGTATGTGATGTTGATGGCGAAATATTGTTATCCATCACTCTTTCACTCCTGAATTTGATACAAGGTAAGTTGTCTCACCTGGCTATGACTTTCAGGTGTTTTAACACCCAGTGTTATGAGATAGTTGACCTCCTGCACTATACTGCTGTAAATCTGGCAAACAAACACAACACATACATTGAATATGTGTGATCGATAATGTTTACAACACTAGTGCTGCTTTTAATTCATTATTGGATATATATATATATGTATATGAAAGTGCATAGCTCAGTGGTTAGAGCATTGGGCTTACAATCATGTGGTTGTGAGTTCAATTCCTAGACCAGGCTGTGTTGTGTTCTTGAGCAAGACACTTTTTGTCATGTTGCTCCAGTTTACTCAGCTGTAGAAATGAGCTGCAACATCACTGGTACCAAGCTGTATCAGCCTTTGTTTTTCCCTTGGATAACATCGGTGGCGTGGAAAAAGGAGGCTGGTATGCATTGGTGACGTGGAGAAAGGAGGCTGGTATGCATTGGTGACTGTTGGTCTTCCATAAACAACCATGCCCAGACTTGTGCCTTGGAGGGTAACTTTCTAGGTGCAATCCAATGGTCATTCGTGACTGAAGGGTGTCTTTACCCTGTATATATGTTCACTTGCTATCAAATATGACCAATTTTTGTACTCCTGTCCTCTTTCCTTTTAAACATGTAATGCCTACCTTTCATGGGCTCTTGCAAAGATGAAAATATCTATTAGGTTGGCAAGGCCGAGATTTCATCTCTTATACACAAACCAATTGCACAAAGGACACAGCTACATGGACAGCCATGGAATTATAACTGTTTCTGTCTGTACCATCCCTTGTTTGCCCTCACAAGCAAAGACACTATGGACATATCAGATTTTCATTGTTGCACACATGATGCCTTGTACACAACTTCAATTTCTCTATTCTCTACCTCCCTTTTCTAGACTTCCTATTTACACAATGGTTAACTCATATCTGGGAGTTTTTCTTTATGCAGCATTTTAGATTGCATCTGGTTAACCCTGCAAAGTTTGGTAAAGGTACATTGAGAAATGGCAATGCTGTTTCAAGATAACACAGACAAACATCAATGCTTATAGCTATAGATTTGATTAAGGCTTTAAGAATAGTACAAAGATTATTATTTTATTAGTTTTTAAAAATTTTTTAGTTTTACATAATGGTTCTTTTCTGGTGATTTTCCACCAGTTCATAGATTTTTTTCAGGACTGCAGTGAAAACATAATGGTTGAAAGTCTGAATGTCTTTAATTACATGGAAGCAGAACATAGCCATGTCTGTTCAGTGAAGTGGTGGTGGTGGTGGTTAGTTAGAGATTGTTGTGGTGTTAGTGATGTGTGCAATGATAGCTGTAAATGTTGTAGTGGTTGTATTGGTTAAGGAGTGACTATTGGTATTGGTGACTACAATATGAATCAAGGCTCAGTGGTTAGAGCATTGCGCTCACAATCATGAGGTAGTGAATTCAATTCCCAGACCAGACTGCATGTTGTGTTCTTGAGCAAGACACTATTCCACACCCAGTTCACCCAGTTGTAGAAATGAGTTGCGACGTTACTGGTGCCAAGCTGTATCAGTCATTGCTTTTCACTTGGATAACATCGGTGGTCTAGGGAGGAGAGGCTGGTATGTATGAGCGATTGATCGTCTTCCATAAGCAACCTTGCCCAGACTCGTGCCTGGGAGGATAACTTTCTAGTGCAATCCAATGGTCATTGATGACCAAACGAGGTCTTTACCTTTAGTCAGTATGATTGGCATTGTGCTATGTATTAAATAAGTCACAGAAAAGCATTCCTTCTCTTACCAAGTATAAAGAAGGGATGTGTAAGTATAGATAAGCACAAGTATGGCTGTGTGGTTAAGAAACTTACTCTTGGTTTTAGTCTCACTGTGAAAAACCTTGGGTAAGTATCTTCTACTATAGCCCCTGACCAAACAAAGCTGTGTGAGTAGATTTGGTTGATGGAAAATGAAAGACATCTGTTTGTGTGTGATGTGAAGGTGCATGGCTTACTGCAGGCCTGGCCAACTTGAATTACATTGCTGACCACTTTAATCACAGAAAGTTTTTTGAGGGCTGCTTGTATACTTTATGTACTAATTCTGATGCTATTACTACAATAACGAATGAATGATCATTGATTCAACATGAAATATTATCGTTGCAAAAACAGTAGTATCTTTCTTGTTTACTTTTCATTACAATCTTTAATTTTTGATAAAATTTTTAAAATGTTTGTTGAAATAAACCCATTTCAAGACAGTATCAAGCAGGCTGCAAGATAAAAGAGTTGGCCAGGCCTGCAGTAAGCCATGCACCTTCACACACACGCAACAGATGTCTTTCATTTTCCATCAACCAAATCTACTCACACAGGCCTCAGGTAGGCCATCCCAGGCTTAGTAGTAAGGGTGTTTGGTTCACAATCATAAGGTCCCGAGTTCAATTCCCAGTGATGCATTGTGCCCTTAAGCAATACACTTTACTTCACATTGCGCCAGTCCACTCAGCTGGCAAAAATGAGTTGTACCTGTATTTCAATGGGCCAACCTTGTCGCATTCTGTGTCACGTCGAATTTCCCTGAGAACTATATTAAGGGTATGTGTTTCTGTGGAGTGCTCAACCATTTGCATATTAATTTCACGATCAGATCAACTGGGATACCAGTCATGGTAACCAAAGGGCTGCTAGTGTGTATGTGTGTGTGCATGTGCATATGTGTGTGCGTGTGTATGTGCATATGTGTGTGCATTCGTGCATGCATGTGTGTGCGTGCATGCTTGCGTGCATCCATGCATGTGTATTTGTGCAAATCCATGGCAGCTGGGAAAAAATGGTGTTGTCTTAATCTGGTACCTGGTTTAACACTACTATCAGATCCTTAGTACTTCTCACAGAGGCTACTCTGTTGCAAACATTTGTGCCATGTCTTTTAGTCTTTAGTTTGAGCATCATTTCTTCCCAACCTCCTTCCAATCTCAGAAACCCTATAAAGTATGACCATCTGCCCTTCTTCCTGACTAAATGATGAACACACACGCACACTTTGGGCCCAAATCTAGCCAAGCATTTTAGTATCAACAAAACAAGTACCAGTAATATATTGAGCTTTGTTATTATTTAACCCCAGTTCTGCACTGATGAAACAGACATCACCAAAAGTGTTCTAACTCTAATCCTCTTGTCCTGTTTTGCATATCAGGAATGACATTATGGAATTGTCCTTCTACCTAAAGATGCTAATTTATAAGGTAAGGGAGATTTGCTGCTATTTCTAGTAGATATAGCAACTACACAAATGCTCCTTTGGTTCTTTCAATTAGCTTATATTAAAAAAATTGTAAGGCTTTCGTCAATTAATGTTGTCCATGCCTCTATATATTTATGTGGGCCTGGGCAAGATCTTTTGAGGAAGACTGGCTGTTACCCACATATGCAAGTCACCCCTCTCTATGCTTCGTTTAACCAAGAGAAAGGTCATTGTCATCGCAGTTGTTGCTGTCAGGGCACAAAGGACCACAACCTGACCCTCTAGCACTTCTACCAATCCAAGTGAAGGCATGTGGCATAGTGGTTAGTGTTTTTGACTCATGGTTGTAAATTCGTTAGAATGTGAGTTCAATTTTGGCTGCACATTGTGTTCTTGAGCAAGACACTTCATTTCACATTGCTCTAGACTACTCAGCTGGCAAAAGAAATGAGTCATGCCTGTAATTCAAAGGGCCAACCTCATCACATTCTCTGTTATGCTGAATCTCCCTGAGAACTATGTGAAGGGTATGCATGTCTGGAGTGCTCATCCACTTGCATGCTAATTTCATGAGTAGGCTGTTTTGTTGATGGGACCAACTGGAATCCTTATGATTGTAACTGAGAGAGAGCTGATTTTTCTGCAAATCCACCATCCTAGATTAGCACCTCTATCCAACACTTTAATGACTCTGCCAATTTGCTGTCTATTTTAAAAATCAGTCTTGTGATCTATGTAAAGAAATCAATAATTAAAAATAAAACCAAAAAATAGAAAAAATAATAATCAATAATTAATTAGAGAAGAAACCCTAGACAAGTAAACTTTAATGAGAAACAAGTAAACTCAAGTTATTTTTATTTCAAGGACGTGATATAACATCTATGGCAGGATAGCAACAATAATAATCCTTTCTACTATAGGCACAAGGTCTGAAATTTTCAAGGAGGGGAATAGTCAATTACATTAATCCTAGTGTTTGACTGGAGCTCATTTTATTAATCATGAAAGGATAAAAAGCAAAGTCAACCTTGGTGGAATTTGAACTCAGAATGTAAAGAGCTAGGAGAAATGTCATCTTGAATAATAATAATAATAATAATAATAATGATAATGATTTCAAATTTTTGCCACAAGGGCAGCTTGCGGGAGGAGATTAACTTGACGACATCGACCCCAGTGCATAACTGGTACTTATTTAATCAACCCTGAAAGGATGAAAGGCAAAGTCAACCTTGGTGGAATACCGCTAAGCATTTCACCCAGCATGCTAACGATTCTGCCAGCTCGCCGCCTTTAATAATAATAATAATAATAATAATCCTTTCTGCTTAAGGCACAAGGCCTGAAATTTTGGGGGAGGAGACTGGCCGATTACATCGACCCCAGTGTCTCACTGGTACTTAGTTTATTGATCCCGAAACAATGAAAGGCAAAGTTGTCCTTGGCGGAATTTGAATTCAGAATGCAGTGATGGGCGAAATACCACTAAGCATTTCACGAGGCCCAACACCCTATGATAATAATAATCCTAATTGTAGTAGTAGTAGTAGTAGTAGTAGTAGTAGTAGTAGTAGTAGTAGTAGTAGTAGTAGTAGTAGTAGCAGCAGCAGTAGTAGTTGTAGTAGTAGCAGTAATAATTTAAAATCTTGGCACCAGGCCAGCAATTTCGGAGGAGGTGGTAAGTTGTTTACTTCAACCCTGTATTCAACTGGTACTCATTTTATTGATCCTGAAAGAAGAAAGACAAAATTGATCTCAATGGAATTTCAACTCAGAACATAAAGACGGACAAAACGCCACTAAGCATTTCACCTGGCATGCTAATGATTCTGCCCGTTTGCCACCTTCGTAATAGTAGTAATTATAATGAGCTTATTGTATATAGTATTCAGGTGCACTACAACTCACTAGAAAAAGAGTGAAAAGGAGGAGGAACAAAAGCAGTAACAAGTTAAATAAAGAGATGAGCAATGATGATCAAAAATACATGCACAGAACACAGAACAAAATGCAAAAAGACAGAAAAGTGAACAGCAATAAGCATAAGGAAAACCAAAAGTACATGCACAGTGAATGGTAAAAGAGCCATAAAAAAAGAAAGGGTGCATACATCGGTGTGTCAGGAGTAGTGGGCTGCAGTGTCCTGTCAGCTAACAATGGGTAAAAGTAGTTTATTCCATGCTTTAACAACAATAATCCAACCGCTACTCCTCCTATTGCTTATTGAGAAAGATTCTGTTACCTTGACACAAGGTCCTTTTATTAAGATAGAGTTTAACCTATATATAACATTGATACTATTTTATAGTTGCAGAGAGGTGAAAATCAAATTTGAACTATAAAAATTTGAGATGTTTGTATATCTACTATGTAGATTTACATATATTATATCATATCTTAATACTGTGTTGATTGAGCTCCCCATTGACAGACTTCTGATATTAAATAAGGTGAATGAAATGAGAAATAAGGAAGGCTTCAAATAAAGTAGAAAGTTTTAAAAGCCTTTATATTTCATGTGCAAAGGCCTAGCTTCACAAGTATACAGACAAAGAAACATGTATTTGTATAGATCCTTCAATTTTGGATAGTCCAAAATGGCAGGATCTATTGTAGTACATTCATGTTGCTCTAATTAACTGAGCTGTAAATGAGTAGCCCTATAACTGAAATGTTGTTTAGGAGAAATGTTGTTATTTTGGTCAGTTATATGTTATGGAAAATGTGTCTTAGGACTCAAGACTGTACTTACTTGGGTAATGAACTGTCTAAATCTTACAGCATTTGTTTCTGCTCTTTGCATACTCAGTTCAATTCCCACCATAACCTATGTGGGTGGTAGACTTAATCCACTGCCTAGTGTAACATTGTCACCTAGTTCTTGAGTACCTTTAGCAGAGTCCACTTTGTTCAGGTCAACATTCAGACCAAGTCTCCAGTTTGAAGATAACTTCTTTCTTCCTTCCCAATATCCCTGGAGGCCCTTTAAAGGATCATGTGCACTGTTCTTTCTCCTGATATTACACATCCATGGAGCATACTAGCTTCATTTCTTTCAAGCCAACTCATGTCCTCAGCATGTTACAGCCCATGTTTCACTGCCGTGTAGCATGGTTGTTCACACACATGCATCATACAGTCTCAAGTGATTTTGCTTTCTATCTTAGGTCTTAACGCCAATGTTGAAGCAAACTGACCAGCCAGAAATAACAGTCATATATTCCTCAAATCACACCCTAACATTTTTCTCAAACAGATGCGATGATCACAGCCAGGCTGCCTTTGATTATAAGTCTACAAAGTCAAAGCTGACCTGAGTGAGCTTAAACAACTTCAACAACATCACTATTGATCTCCTCCTCCTCCTCTTCCTCCTCCTCCTCCTCTTCC
>NC_068981.1:135379042-135384972 GCF_001194135.2 Octopus bimaculoides
CACCACCACCACCACCACCACCACCACCACCATCATCATCATAATCCTTTTACATTCACCATCCATGCTGGCATGGGTTACATGATTCACCCCACAGTTTAGGTCAGTTGTTGATTTAATAATAATGTTTACATTGCAAAATAACAACATGGATCTGTAACAGAAGCTATGTCCAATATACTTGGTACTACAGCAGCATGTTAAGAGTCCAAGCAATATTAATTATGTGGCTATAATGAAATAGCAATGTCTGCAATATATTTGATAAATAAGAGTAAATAATGTTTTATTGACAGTCGATGAGCTGAAGACAAATGTGTGTTTCATTGATTGATTGACCGATAAATCCAGTCATGCCAGTATCTAGGGAAAGTGTGTCAGGAAAGAAATTTAAGTTTCTTCTCATCTTATAGATTTTAGTAGTTGTTTTAATATCCTGTTGATGTGATGTAATTATGTGGCCTGTGGCTTTTACATGTGACTGTTAGTCTTATAAACTATTAAAGTTCCTAGTTTCAAGACAGTTATTAGCATGAGTCTTGGGAAACTGATATTCATATAGGTCATCTTAGTAATATAGTTACTAGTCATATTTGGTAAAGAATCATCTTCATCACCATCATCACCATCATCGTCATCGTTTAATGCCCATGTTCTGTGCTGGCAGGATCTGATGAGCTCAAAGACTGCTTCTTGCTCCAATGTCTGCTTTGGAATGGTTTCTGCTACCAGATGTTTTTTCTGATGTCATCCACTTTACAGTGTGTACTGAGTGCTTTCTTTTTTTTGTGTGTGTCTCCAGCACTAGTGAGACTGTCATGCAGTTTGCAAGACTACAAACCTCAAAGGGACAATTATATGCAAGGAAATGAAGGACAAAAGAAGAGTAAAAGTATGAAAGGACCAGAGTAGAACATGTTTGTTGCTGAAGAAAAGCTACATGACTACTCACATTTTAGAAGAGAGGGTTAGAGTGAATTCAAATTCTGTTGAGATTGCTTTTGTCTTTCAGTCTTTTCAGAAGCAATAAAATAGGTACCAGTCAGATATTGGGATTGATCTCAGTACAACCACTAGTCCCTGCATTTGAGGCTTCGTGTCTTTGTAAGAAACTAACTCTTATGTTATTTAAAGCACTAGTACAGTCACTGTGGTCAAGCGTTCGAGTGATTGATGAAGGAGCAGAAACATAGGATTGCAAGGACTATTTAGTCTGGTCCTGCTGAGAACATGACAACCTCTCTAGTGCTGGTGTCATGATAAAGTGCACATCCAGTACATTTTGTGAAGTGAGTAGTGTTAGAAAGGGCATCTAGCCATAGAAAACATGCTAAAAACAAAATGGGCAAGCAAGATGTGGTCACTTGACCCATTTAGTGGGGCAATAACATCAATTAAGAACTGACTTGGACTGGACTGTGATGAACCATCCAGTTCATGCCAACGTAGAAAGCAGATGTAAAATGCTTTGGTAAAATGCTTTGGTAAAATGCTTTGGTCAGCCCAGAGCTATTGTAGAAGACATTTGCTCAAGGTACTATGCAGTAGGCCTGAATCTAAAACCTTGTTGTTGTGAAGTGATCTTCTCCACATAGGTATGCCTGTATATACTTCCTAATTACTGAATTCGCTAATGGAGTAGCCAGATTGAGAAGAGTATGTTTGGTTCTGGAATCTGTTCATCATTAATTCCTAAATAAGAGAAGTAAAAATTTTAATTTTTATCATCATTTGAAGTTATAAATAATATTTTTTATTTCCTCTTTGCTGGTTGTCTTATCGTGGTAGAAATGTAAATTCAAATAACAGAATAAAAGAGAAGTTTAAATTGTGGTAAGTTTACTTTCAAAAAGCTAATAGAGGTGGGGGTTAAATGGAACTTAACTGTTTGAGAATTCCTGATTTAGGTGATGCTTTGAAGTCATATCAGTTTTGCTTCTCATCACACATATTAAGTACCAGTATAATGTCAAGGTTACACCAATTATCTATATTCTGTTTGCTTTACAAAATAGTCTTGTGCTTCAGAAAGGAAATGATAATTTCAAGTTTATATGACCAGCCAAGATCTGTATCTTTCACTTATTGGTCAAAGATGTCATTTAACAAGAAATATCAATTGAAAAAGATTTTATTATGTTTACTAATGTACATTTATCTTACATTTAACAGCCATAATTACATCCATCTACATATGTTCATTCTAATCCCTGTGTACCAATATATATATATATATATTTACCAATAAATATACGTTCACTCACAAATTAACATTCAAACATATTTGTTCACTATAGTAGCATAATTATGTTTCTATTTTAAACAATAAAACACACTGCATTGCAGTATTTGAATTGTTAAGTAAGCTTACCTTGGAGAGCCAAGAAAGGACATTAGCCTGGAGCACAGCCAATACCATAAAGACTACTTTCCTTTATTGCTGCCAAGGAATCTCTTAAATATTCCGTATCTATTCTTGGTGTTTACATGATTATTAATTTCAGATTGTAAGTGCCACTTGGTTCTAAGAGTTATACACTCCTCCCCCTGATTTGAACAAAATGTGTTATGGAATTATCAAAAATATAACCACGACCCTTAGGAATTACTAATTTTGCAAGACTTATATTAATTATTGCCTGGAACTCTGAATAGTAATTATAAGAAGATTAATAGCCATTGTACCGTGGCATCATTAATATATCATCATCATTTAGTGTCCGTTTTCTATGCTGGCATGTGTTAGATGGATTACCTGGAACTGGTAAGCTAGAGTGCTGTATCAAGCTCCAGTCTGGTTTGGCTTGGTTTCTACAGCTGAATACCCTTCCTAATGACAACCACTCCAAGAATGTAGTGGGTACTTTTATGTGTCACCGGCACAAGTGCCTTTTTTCATGTCACCAGCACAAGTGCCTTTTATGTGTCACCAGCATTGGCCACAACCATGGTTTCACTTGGCTTGACATGTCATCTCAAGCACAACAAATTGCCAAAGGTCTCGATCACTTATTATCATCACTTCCATGAGACTCAACAGCCAAAGGTCATATTTCACCACCTCGTCCCATGTTTTTCTCTGGGTCTACCTCTTCTACAGGTTCCCTCCACAGTTAGAGATTGACACCTTTTTACACAACTGTCCTCATATGTATGTGTGTATATATACATATAATTAGTACAACGATAATGCAAATAAAACCTAGCAGCAAATAAAAGGAAATTAAGTAACAGCACCTAGTGATTTTTTGTTAAAACACACGTGAACTTCCAGAACTGATATCATGAAAGATTAATTTATCATAATTCAGTTTATTTTTCCCTTTCTTTTCAGTATGACTGAAATAACTTTTAAAGTGAATGAAACCGGTAGCATACTTTGATAAAAACGTAAGTACTGTCTTTCTTTTATCCACAAGTTCTCAAAGAATTTTCTACTTTTCATTTTTTAATATTAATGTATTCAAGTAAAACCTCTTAACCTTTTCAATATAATTAATACACAGACACACACACACACACACACACACACACACACACACACACATGCAGATTATATGTAAGTGTGTGTGTTTGTATGTATATACTGTGTGATAAATTTACTTCCCAATCACAGGGTTCTGAATTCAGTCCCACTTCATGGTACATTGGGCAAGTGTCTTCTACTATAGCTTCAGGCTGACCAAAGCCTTGTGAGTGGATTTGATGGATGGAAACTGAAAGAAGCCCTTCATATATATGTATATATATATTCTATGTCTGTATGTCTTTCACTAATGATCAAAGTTTTATATGTGTGTCATCATTATCATCATCATTGTTTAATATGTCCGCCTTCCATGCTGGCATGGGTGGGACGGTTTGACAGGAGCCGACCAGGCAGAAGCCTGCACCAGACTTCTGTGACTGTCTTGTCTCATTTATGTATATATATATATATATATATATGGGAGAATGTACGAAAAAACAACAACAGACAAGGACAGGTGGTGTAAATAACAAAAGGATGTATTAGTATGACGCTCGGGAATACGGAAAGTCTTTGACGTTTCAAGCTACGCTCTTCAACAGAAAGAATATGGAGACAAGGAGAAAAACACGGAGAAAAAAAATTCAATAGTGTTCAGTCATATATATATTCTTGTCTTACTTATGTAGCTGCTATCAGGACCTGTAGGAGTGGTTTAACCAGTACTTATTTTCAAGTCTGATACTTATTTAATCAGTCTCTTTCACCAAACTGCTAAGTTATAGGGTTGTAAACAAATAAACACCAGTTGTCAAACAATGGTGGGGGACAAACACACACACACACACACACACACACACACACACACACACACACACACACACAGCTTCTTCACAGTTTCCATCTACCAGTTCACTCACAAGGTATTGATTGACCAGAGGCTATGTTAGTAGACACTTGCCCAAAATACTGCACAGTGGGTCTGAACCCAAAACCACGTGGTCATAAAGCAAGCTTGTTAACTACACAGCCATGCCATCTTTTATATACCTTTTATATAATCCTTTAATTGTTTCAGTCATTAGACTGTGGCCATACTGGGGCACTAACTTGAAGAATTTTTAGTTGAATGAATCGACTGCAGTACTTATTTTCTTTTTAAGCCTGATACTTATTCTATCAGTGCTGTTTGCTGAACTGCTAAGTGACAGAGATGTAAACACACCAACACCAATTGTCAAGCAGTGGTGGGGGACAAACACAGACACAGACAGACAGACAGACACACACACTCACACGACAGGTTCCTTTCAGTTTCCATCCACAAAATCCACTCACAAGGTTTCAGTTGGCCTGAGGTTATAGCAGAAGACACTTGCCCAAGGTACTAAGCAGTGGGACTGAACTTTGAGCCATGTGGTTGGGAAACAGATCTCTTACCACACTACCATACTTACACTTTATGTGTGTGTGTGTGTGTGTATAGTGAGAATTTACAAAAAACACAAAAGAAGAAGACGGGTGTGTAAACAACAAACAGAGGTATTAGTTTAATG
Organism: Octopus bimaculoides; assembly: GCF_001194135.2. Taxonomy (NCBI): domain Eukaryota; kingdom Metazoa; phylum Mollusca; class Cephalopoda; order Octopoda; family Octopodidae; genus Octopus; species Octopus bimaculoides. The sequence goes on from NC_068981.1 coordinate 135,384,068, forward strand.
CTCGGGAAGTGAGATAGTCTTTTACGTGCCACCAGCACGAGGGCCAGTCACATGGTACCGTTGCCAGTACCGTGTAACTGGCCCTCATGCCGGTGGCACATAAAATCACCCACTACACTCTCGGAGTGGTTGGCGTTAGGAAGGACATCCAGCTGTAGAAACTCTGCCAGATCAGATTGGAGCCTGGTGCAGCCTTCTGGCTTGCCAGTTCTCAGTCAAATCGTCCAACCCATGCTAGCATGGAAAGTGGACATTAAACAATGATGATGACGATGATGAATAAGATATTATTTTTGGTTTCCTTATTGTCAAAGCTGTTTCCAAGATTTCTTCATTGGGGTTATTGATGTTTTCATTTTTCATTAAAGTGCATTCCAATGTCTCAAATAAATCATGTCATAAAGTCAACATTGAAACCCTGGAGTTGTTCATTACTGAGTTTAATTAGTGCAAAGAAAGAGTTTTGAGTTCAACCCCATGCTTCTATATCCATCAAACAGTTGGGATGATTGGAAGAGCATCTAATTGCAGAAAGATACCAGCATTGTAGTCAGTGAGGAAGAAAGCTCCTACATAAGGTTCTTGTCTTACTTATGTAGTTGCTACGAGGACCTATAAAAGGGTTTAATCAGTTTTTATTTTTTAAGTCTGATATTTATTTATTTGGTCTCTTTTGCTAAACTGCTAAGTTACAGGGTTGTGAACAAACTAATACTGATTGTCAAGTAGTGCTCACTCACATACACACATGCATGAACGCACACACATACATACACACACATGCACCCACACGCACACATGCACACAGTATTTTTGTCAAGCAAAGCTGCAAAAAGTAATTACCATCTATCATGTGAATAACTGAGGTGACATTTTTTTTAGAGTGAAGCTCAGTTTTTTTTTAC
>NC_068981.1:135384982-135390079 GCF_001194135.2 Octopus bimaculoides
TAAGAGCATGATGTAAGAGCATGATGTAAGAGCATGATGTAAGAGCATGATGGAGAACGATAGCTTGAGCCATCACTTTCACAACTGTTGTTTTTCATGCTGCTGGGCTCCTTCGAACGCTTCCAAGGAGCTAACTTGTTGGGGGTTTTGGGTTTAGCCACTCTTAGCTGACCCAACCATAAAATGGATTGCATAGGTGTCTGGTATATAAGGTGTCATGCTAATTAGGTGTCATGCTAATTAATCTTGTTTAGCTCTAGATCAGCCCTGCTCAAAGACATTCCAATTGTGAGCATCCTGTTTTTATGGGAGTATCTAGGACTACATTATCTAAAATGCCTTCGCTTTTATTTTAAGATTATAGATTGTGACATGAAGGAGATTCGGCTGCTATTTCTAGCAGGTTGCCAGACTATGTAGCAACTCCTTTGTTGGCTGGTTGGCTGGTTGGTATGGTCAACAGATTACAGATATGTAAGAGAGCAATAGACAAACTAGTGAATGTAGTTGTCCTAGTATATCGTCTGTGAAGGTTTGCCATTGTTAGACACCACTTTGATGTCTGGAATTCTCAGATGTTAAAGAAAGAAATAACACAATTATCTCGAACATTTATTATTGATTTCATCTTGTGTCCACACACAAACATATGCATTTATAGACATATAAATACACACGCACACATACATATCTATCTATACATATATACATGTATGTATATATATATATATATATATATATATGCACACATGCACACACACTCCTAGAAGTATACAGATATACATGCAAGCAAAAAATATACACACACACGCATACACACATGCACACACATATACACATGCACACACACATGCATACACACATGCACATACACACACTCACTCACACACACATTCACACACACAGTCACACACACCCACACACACAACACACACACACAAACACATACATGCACACAGTATTTTTGGCAAGCAATGCTGCAAAAAGTAATTACCATCTATCACGTGAATAACTGAGGTGACATTTTTTTTAGAGTGAAGCTCAGTTTTTTTTTACACCCTTTACTACATCTACCCCCCCTCCATCCCACCCCACTACTTGTCTCACTCAAGAACCTACAATGAGTCTACGTCTCAATTAGCCTCTGAGTTACTGTACATTTATTCCAGACTGTTGCCATAGAATCTATGTGATGGCCATGAAACCAAAATGAATTCGAATGTAATTTCATAAAAAAAAATCACTATTATAGGCACAGGAGTGGCTGTGTGGTAAGTAGCTTGCTTACCAACCACATGGTCCCAGGTTCAGTCCCACCTTGGGCTAGTGTCTTTTCTGTAGCCTTGGGCCGATCAAAGCCTTGTGAGTGGATTTTAAGATTTTTAGGGATCCATACGAGCAAAATAGTAAATTGAGGACTCGCAATAGCATAAGAATTATGCCTTAGATGTTTTATGTGGTTTACTTAACTGATATCAAGAGCAGCCAAGTCTCTTTCAAATTGGACTTATTTACTGCAGATCTCATTCAAAATCAAGTCTGACTTAGTAGCAGGAGCAGCATGATAAAACAATTAATGAAAGATGGTTTGTGAACGTTGGTGTAGTCATCATCTTCGTCGTCGTCGTCGTCGTCGTCGTCATCATCATCATCATCATCATCATCATCATCATCATCATCAGCAGCAGCAGCAGCTTAGAAACAGGTATATGATAGCAAAAGGATAGTAAATGTCAATGTAATACTGCTAGTTGACGTTGAAGAATTTACATAAGTATATGAATATGATGGACAAGTCGAGAGCTATTGCTGTAGTTGCTGTGGTTATTGTTAAGCCACAGGTCATTGTTAATTAAAGTAGGCCTATGGTCAAAGGTATTCTAGCTATCACAATACTATTTTCGTTTTTTAATAGCCAGATCATCATTGTGTTTATGGTTGTGGGGTGTGGTTTGAGGGAGATTTGGCTACTATCTCTTGCAGGCCAGGCGACCACATAAAGGCTCCCTTATTGGTTCAAGTACAAGTAGAGGAATGTCGTCATCATCGTCGTCATCGTCATCATTGTCGTCATTGTCCGTCATCATCATTGTCGTCATCGTCCGTCGTCGTCATCGTCCGTTGTCGTCATCGTCCGTCGTCGTCATCGTCTGTTGTCGTCATCGTCCATCGTCATCATCGTCGTCATCATCCGTTGTCATCATCGTCGTCATCGTCGGTCATCATCATCATTGTCATCACTGTCGTCATCGTCCGTCATCATCACTGTCATCATCATTGCTGTCACCATTGCCATTGTTGTTGTTGTCAAGCTAGCATCTAGCATCCATATTTCATGCTGATGTGGATTGGATGGTTCGACAGGGTTTAGCTGGTCAAAGGACTGTGTTCAGCTCCAATGTCTGTTTTGATATGGTTTCTATGGCTGGATATCCCTTTCTAATGTCAGCTATTTTACAAAATGTACTGGATAATTTTTTTGTTTCACCAGCATCAGAGACATCATCAAGTAGCTCACAAGAGAAGACTCTGCCTGAGGGTGGGTTGCATTGAGGAAGGTGGCTTATGTCAGGGGTTGAAAAGCAAGAATATGATAGGAGGACAAGAAGAGGTGTCTTGCTGTAGAGGAGATACATGGCTACTCCAGCTGGAAAAGGAGAGAAGATGGTGAGAATGAGGTGTTAGGATGCACCCTCAAGGTACATAAAGGTGTATGTGAGATGGATGGGGACAGGAGCAGGGGGTTTAGGTAGAGAGGGACAGAGTGGTCAGTGATTATGCTCCCAGCAGGTTGAAAGTGCAAGCCAGTTTTAGTTCAGATTATTTCTTTTCATTCCCCTTACAGAAAACTTCCATCTTCAAATAACATGTTTTTTTTTTTTTCTTATATGAAATAACATTATCCAAATAAAATGATTTGAATATTGTAATTCCATTTCTCCACTATCACTAGTACTGAAATCAGTGAAGTTAATCTCACATTGATGGATATGGCAGATTAAGAATAATAACCAAGCATTAAGATCCAGCTATCTGAGATCAGTATTTATTTATTTGACCTTTATATGTAAGACATAAATATCTCATGTGAAAAATAGTATCAATGTACAATGGAAATCATAAACATGAGGAATAGACTGATCTTATAAAAGACTTCTGAATTATTTGGAAACCAGAAATATGATATGTAGAGGCACGTGGCCTAGTGGTATGGGTGTCAGCACCATGATCGTAAGATTGTGGTTTCGATTCCTGGACCGGGTGACGCGTTGTGTTCTTGAGAAAAACACTTCATTTCATGTTGCTCCAGTCCACTCAGCTGGCAAAAATGAGTAACGCTGCGATGGACTGGTGTCCCGTCCAGCTGGAGAACACATATGCCATTGAAACCGGGAAACCGGGCCCATGAGCCTGGCTAGACTTTAAAAGGGTGCATAGAGATAAAGAAATATGATATAGTATAGCCATCCTGTAATCACAAGTCAGTATGACTCGTTAATATATACCAGGCTTTTTCTAATTGCTTTAGGTGCCAATGTGGTCACGGATGGCCCCCTAAACAAACTGGATGTTGTTTGGAAATCAACCCTGCAGACAGCGTTAAGAGGAATTTTTTCCATGCAACACTAGAGTCAGTTCTTTTATATGGAGAACAGCCTGAATTCTTACCAAACAACTGGAATCCAAACTAGATGGAACTTACATCTAAATGTTAAGAGCAGTCTTAAACATATCTTGGAGAACTTAATCCGCCAAGAAACAGCTGTATAGAGATCTCCAGCCTGTTTCTACTATTATAAGGGGAAGGGTGCTTGTGCTTTGCGGGATGTTGCTGGTGAGCTAAACAAGAGCTGGCAAGTGACCTACTGCTATGGATATCAAAGCATGGCCATACTTGAGCAGATTGTCTGAACACAACATATGTAGATCAACTGACCAGAGATACTGGATGCCTCTCTGAAGACCTCCCTCAACTAATGTGGACCGAAATGAATGGCATGTCTGGCTTAAAAATGTCTGAGCAAGCTTAACCAGATAATTATGAAACTGCAGGGGTTTTGTTCAAGGACACAATGCACCACCCAGTCTAAGAATTGAACCTATGGCCTTTAAAGCATGAACTGAATACTCTTCTCCATTAAGTCCTGTACCTTCACTAACCAGAAATATATTTTATTTACTAAACTTAATTTGGGATCTTATTTAAAGTCTTTTGTCCAATCATATCTTGGCATCTTAGAATGAAAAAATGGAAAGTCACATTGAATGGTATTTGATCCTAGATGCAATGCCTGAAAATAAGATGTGATGGTTAAGACTGGAATGTATTTAATTATCAGTTTGCTCAATTAGAGTTGACTCAGCACTAAGTAGCAACAACAACAACAACAACAACCAGCTTTAATTATGCTATTCTACAGCTTCACTGACTTAACTCTCTCTCTCCCTCTCCAAGATGTTAGCCTGCAATTGGTCGAGAAAGGTCACATGGTATAGCGGTTTGATGTTAGTATTTCAGCGACAACAATTAGTTGGAAAATACTGCGTGGTGAATAGGAAATTGACTGTGTAGTGAACAGAAAGTCAACTGCATGGTGGACAAAAGATCAGTTGTGTGGTTGCGGGGAAGTAGATGTGGGGGTATATATATCATGTGTGTGTGTGTGTGTGTTTGAATTCTTTTATTCTTTTATTCTTTTACTGCTTCAGTCATTTGATTGTGGCCTTGCTGGAGCGTGGTTTTAGTCAGACACAATTCTTAAGCCTAGTACTTATTCTATTGGTCTCTTTTGCTGAACCACTAAGTTATGGGGATATAAACATACGAACACTGGTTGTCAAGCGGAGATGGGGGGACAAACACAGACATAAAGACACACACACATGTACACGCATGCATGCACGCACACACACACATATACGATGGACTTTTCAGTTTCTGTCTAGCAAATCCACTCACAAGGCTTTGGTCAGCCCTAGGTTATAGTAGAAGACACTTGCCAAAGGTGCTACACAGAGGGACTGAACTCAGAACCATGTGGTTAGGAAGCAAGCTTCTAACCACACAACCACTCCTGCGCCTATATATATATATAT
>NC_068981.1:135390376-135393548 GCF_001194135.2 Octopus bimaculoides
AATGAAAATAAAAAAGTCCAATAGAAAGGAAAACAGAGGAAGGCGAGTTGGCAAAATCGTTAGCACATTGGACAAAATGCTTAGTGATAGCTCACCTTTCACTCCGTTCTGAGTTCAAATATATATATACAGGGTGATTCAAAAGTTGCCATACATAAGAACAGTTTTTTTTATATAACTGTTTCTTTTAAAAAAAATAAATTTTTCCTATGTATGGTGACTTTTGAATCACCCTGTATATGTACATACACACACACACACGCACACATGCATACTCACACACACACACACACACACACACACACAACAGTAGAGATAGTTTGTGCCAATCTAAAGGAATATAAGATGAGAGCAAGAGCAAAAATAAATCTGGGCAAGTTAGTTGTCTTCTGGAGTTGGCATCTGGAGAGACAAGTTTATGCCATCAAACAGAATAAGTTACTGGATAAATGGACTGGTTAGACTACTCAAGATCTGGTGTGGTCCAGACCTCCAGATGGATAAGAATTAGAATGAGATTCTAAGTGGAAATGGGACTAAATGGAAACTATCCTTGAAATGTTGAGCCAAAGTAGTGAATGCCTATATTGCTTCCATTATAACTCACCATCTGACTGTCATGCTTTACCTCAATCCCAGTCTGATCAGATTAGAGTGTTTGCTCTTCCACTTTAGGGGACATGTACCTCTGGAAGGCAGCATTGGCGTGCTATGATTGCTGATGTGCTGAATGTGATCGGGCTGTGCTACCTGCAAATTTTCCAATACAGTGAGCAGGTGTGGTCCTTGTTTGTAAGGCATGCTTTTCTACTGCTTATCACTTGGACAGAGCATCAAGAAAAAAATCAAGTCTGGGCTCCTGGCATCTTGAATATTATCAGACACTCACTGCTCTTTATCATTTGGGTGATTCTACAGAGGCCTAGTTGTAAATGATGATATTGCTGGGGAATCTCTTGGTGTCAATCAGAATGAAGTGGTTGGTCTGTTTTGGAGGATTTTCAGCTTGGTGACACCTTACTCTTTTATTCTTTTACTTGTTTCAGCCATTTGGCTGTGGCCATGCTGGAGCACTGCCTTTAGTCGAGCAAATCGACCCCCAGGACTTATTCTTTGTAAGCCTAGTACTTATTCTATCAGTCTCTTTTGCCGAACCGCTAAGTTACGGGGACGTAAACACACCAGCATCGGTTGTCAAGGGATGTTGTGGGGACAAACACAGACACACAAACACACACACACACACACACACACACACACACACACACACACACACACACACATATATATACGACGGGCTTCTTTCAGTTTCCGTCTACCAAATCCACTCACAAGGCTTTGGGCGGCCCGAGGCTATAGTAGAAGACACTTGTCCAAGGTGCCACACAGTGGGACAGAATCCGGAACCATGTGGTTGGTAAGCAAGCTACTTACCACACGGCCACTCCGATGCCTACTGTGAATATTTTTCAGAAATCTTTGGCCCGGCAGTGCTACTGAGGCAATAACAAATTAGATATAAACTCTTCAAGCATGGGAGCATCTACCATGCAGGACTATCTGAGATGCATACAGAATAACAAATTGCACTGCATGCTAGAAATAGCAGCCAGATGTGTCTCCAATCACACTTCATCTTTAAAAAAAAGGAAAGATGTATTAGATGAGGTAGTTTTACATATAATATGTCTGAAAGAAAAATTAACAATGATGGGATGTTCATGGTTAGAATATCTCTGATAATAGGTCTGAGAGTACTTGGTCAGTACTGACTTGAGACTAAACTAATAACATCATTATATAGGCATAGGTGTAATTAAGAAGCTTGCTTCACAACCATGTAGTTTGGGGTTCAGTCCCACTGTGTGGAATCTTGGGCAACTATCTTTTACTATAGCCTTGGGCAAGTATCTTCTACTACAAGCTCTGTTTTCTGCCACTGTCCTGGTCTAATTCCAGCTTCTCCATCCTTCTTGTCTCCTTTCTTTGTCAATGGTCTTTCTCCATGTAGTTTAAGGGTGCCTTGCTGTTCTTTTCTCCAACAGGCAGCTTCCACTTTAGTGCCACCATAGAATAGCTTTATCATTCTTGTCTGAGGGCATGTCCAATCCACTTCCAGCATCTGCATCTTATTTCATCACTGATCCTGTTGATGTCTGTTGTCATCTCAATTGTGTCATTTTGGACTCCTTGCAACCACTTGATGTCGAGCATTCTCCTTAAGTATAGGAAATGGAAGCTGCCCATAGTTTTTTCTTCCATTTTTGTCCCTTTCCTGATTCCACACCTGTAGAGTTAATACTGGTCAGATCAATGTCTTGAACAGCTTCAGCTTCGTTTTGCAGCCTTTGCCTTTGGTTTTCCATACCTTTGTTAGATTGCAGAAAACTCTTCAGGATATTCTGTTCTTTATATCTTTAAATATATTGGACAATGTACTCTTGGATATACATAAAAAAAATCTAGAAGGTCATGGCTGGAACGTCTTTGAATGAAGCTGACTTGGGGTTATAACTACATCATCATAATAAGCATCACTGTCACAACTACTACAAAGACCACCACCATTGCCCTTTCTTCCCATAACAACCATCCACCTTACGGTCATAGTAAGTCTCTCAGAAGACAATGATAAATAGCCACATCAAGTCATTATCAAGTTAAACAATTAGTACCAAAATACACAGCCAATGAACTAATTAATAAGTGAAATGATGTTAACGAACATAACAAAGTTGCTAAAGCAATGATCCTTTGTTAATATAATTAATGAATGTAGTCTGTCTAAGAAGTGAGACATGAATTTATAACTCTGCTAATAACAGACCAGATTAGCTTAATCTTACTGAGTATTGCATCAGATTTGTTTAATTTGATTGGAATGGTAGAATCTGGTTTAATCTGTCTGCAAAAGTAATTTGGTTGCAGCAAACAGGAAATCAATATTTATTGATAGTGATTGAAGAGTTTAACATTTATTATTATTATTATTATTATTATTATTATTATTATTATTATTATTATTATCTTATTATTATGTTTTTTTCTTCTTCTTTCTTCAAATTTTTTCCAATTTCTCGCCGAGTGTTTTCCGTACACCTAGGGCAGAGAAACGTTGTATGCATTCCCAATTTACACACGCAAATTCATAGGTAAAACATGTATTTAAGAA
>NC_068981.1:135395237-135402280 GCF_001194135.2 Octopus bimaculoides
TGAAGCTCTTCATCATCTTTGCCATATAGCTTTAAATCTTATTATTATTATTATTATTATTATTATTATTATTATTATTATTATTATTATTATTATTATTATTATCATTATTATTATTATTATTATCATTATTATTATTATCATTAGTATTATTACAATTATTATTATTATTATTATTATTATTATTATTATTATTATTATTATTATTATTATTATTACTATTGAGTGAGAGAGCAGTACACATCATCAAAGTGATGCTGGAGTACAGATATACTAAGCCCAATAGATACCCATCATGACTACTCGTCTGATAAGAGTACACCAGGCACATGCATCACCACCATATGTGTGTGACATGGTGATCTCATATCAAGATAAACAGTGCCTGAGCTTGCAAGTAGGACCCAGTTAGAATTTTCTTCATGTCGCGTAGCCTATCCCGCTCAAAAGGTCCCTGAATAAGGTTTGTTTAAGGATGATGAACGAAACACGTATGTTACCAGAGATGAATTATTCAACCCCCCCCCAAAAAAAAAATCCCTCTCAATACATGGCTATGATGATCCCCCACTATTCCTGCTTGTGATCAGAGATGCACATATTGTCAGTCACTAAGGGACATGCTCAACTGGTTAAGGTCAAGCAACTGACAAGCAAATCTGTGGTACTGAGCAGTATATTTGCTGTGGCCCATCTTTTACAGCAGGACAAACATGTACATGATAACACTTCTAATCAGTTAAGATCAGAAGCTATGAGAACTACTGCTTGGTATTGCATCAGGGCATTTATTACTATTATTTTTTTTTATGGCATAGCGAGTGGGAAGGAACAGTTCCCATGGTGTTTACAAAACCTTTTTGAGACTTGTGAAATTGCTGTGGTTGATGTTCAGTTTGGACATCTGTATGTAGGTCAATATCTGTGGGAAAGATCTAACACAGAGCCAGGAATTCTTGAGGGTTGATGCTTGGTCTAGAAAACAAAGATTGGGGAAAAACAAAGTGGTTAGTACAAAATAGAAGTGAAGAACTTCTGACTTTAAGGTTGCAAAGGATCGTCTGAAGGGTTAAGTATGGTCTTCTGAAGTATTAAATGTGGTTTTCTGAAGGGCTTGAGTTGTTGCATGGTACCTTCTGAAGGGCTAAGCATTGTCTTCTGAAGAGCTAAGTATAACCTTTTGAAGGGCTAAGTGTGGCTTTCTGAAGAATACATATGAGGAAGAAACACAACATATGAGAGAAAATCATTATACTGGGATATATTTTTGCTAATTCAGTTTTTATTAAAAATCTATTTTTTCAACTAATTGCAAATTTTAGAAACTTCTATTTATATTTCTTTATTTAAACTTATAACTGTTTTAAGCAATTACAATTATATTAAAAACAGAAATTAAAAAAAAAACTTTTCTTATAATGAAATTCTGTCTTTTTCACATTTTGTTAGAGTTTTTAATGAATAATAATTTTTTTTATAAAATAAGCAGTCTAACCCATGCCAACATGGAAAACAGACGTTAAATGATGATGATGAACAGTTCAACAATATAAATAGTTGTTTTTGAAGTGTGATCTTGTAAAATGAGTTATCTTTAATGTGGTTGTCCAACATAAAATGGTTATTCTCTTCTTAGTAGAATTTTGTAGTGGAGAGAGACATGGTAAGGGTTCTTTTCTACTCTAGGCACAAGGCCTGAAATTTTGGAGGAGGGGACCAGTCAATTAGATTAACCCCAGTACGCAACTGGTACTTAATTTATCGACCCCGAAAGGATGAATGGCAAAGTTGACCTTGGCGGAATTTGAACTCAGAACGTAAAGACAGACAAAATACCACTAAGCATTTCGCCCGGCATGCTAATGTTTCTGCCAGCTCACCACCTAAGACATGGTAAGAGTTACTAGAGAAAGTGACTTGGGTGTGTTAAATGATGTTGGTATGCAATTAGCTGGAGTGTCCACCTCTACCAAACATCTTCATCTTCCTTCAGCTGTTGACTCTTCCCCCTTGTCATTGGAATAGTGATGCAAATAAGGTCACGTGTTTATGGGAAATGTTATATGCTGGCAAATGGTTTCCGTGACAAAGTCAATCAAAGAAGGCAAACTATGTCTGAAACTTGGACGAATTGAATGTAAAATGGTTAAGATGAACTCAGTAGTTAGGCGTTTACTGTAACCTGAGAGTATTAGCCCTTTTGAATTGCACCTGTCTGAGACTGCTTCTGGTTCTATGATACAAATTGCTTGTTTTAAAGTGATCTAAATAAAACCTTTCATTAAAATCTCAAGCACTGGCTTAATAATGGTTTCAAATTTTGGCACAAGGCCAGCAATTTCAGAGAAGGGGTGAAGTTGATAACATAAACCACAGTGCTCAACCTGTATTTGTTTTATCAACCCTAAAAGGATGAAAGACAAAATCAACCATAGCAGAATTTGAATTCAGAACATGAAAATGGATGAAATGCTGCTTAGCATTATGCTTCACGTGCTAACAATTCTGTCAGTTCATTGTTTTTTTTGTTTTTTTTTTTTAATAATAATAATAATAATAATAATAATAATAATAATAATAATAATAATAATAATAATAATTATTATTATTATTATTATAATCCTTTCTACTAAAGGTACAAGGCCTGACGTTTTTTTGAGAGGGGACTAGTTGATTACATAGACCCCAATGTTTCACTGGTGCTTAATTTATCAACCCCGTAAGGATGAAAAGCAAAGTTGACCTCAGTGGAATTTGAACTTAGAACATAGAGACAGATGAAATGCCTCTCGCTAAGAATTTTGCCTGGCATGCTAATGATTCTGCCAGCTCACCATTTTAAGGTTTAATAATGATGATGATGATGATGATGATAATAATAATTCATTATTTTCAAAATTAATTGAAACAGAGGAAGTGTATTTCAACAGAAATAGGATAACAAAAGGGTTAAAGAAATAACTTAAGACAATATTAACGAAATCAATATTGTATAGTAAATTAAGGTGATGCAGAGTTGAGAAGGATCACTGGATAAAGTATCTGATTACATGTTCTTAGGTCATGAATTTAAAAGTTCAAATCTGCTGTATGCTTTTCAGTGTGTTTCAAAAAGAAAGAAAAAATATTGTTGAATGCCTCATTTCATCTATCTGTTGTATCAAATCATCTGGAACATCTGTTAAATCATCTGGAGTATATGTCAAATCAAATGGAATATGTGTTAAATCTCTAGGAATGTTACTTGTAATAGACCAGCATCTTATCCAGGAAGGCTATATATCTTGGTCATTCAAACCATGAATACAGAGTTAAACACTAACTCTTACACCTGACTCTGCTCCTGAACTAAACCCTAGCTCTTATTATCTCTTTGTCCTTCAATCTCCAAAGGACTTATGGAGAAGACATCTTTTTATAACAAAGGTAGAATTGCCAAGGATAATTTCTGCTGCAACCAAATGTTTTTTAGTATTTACTTTTCTTCCCTTGTTTATCAGAGTTAAACACTAGTATCAACTTCGACTTGCATTAATCTGCAGAGTGATAAGATAAATACCAGTCATGTACTGGGAATTGACTCTGCCAACAATATTCTACTCAACAAAATTGTGGCTTTGTATCACTGTCAAAAATCTCCATTTGTTATCAATAATATGCATTCACTATTTGTACTTAGAACATATTTGAAAACATTTGTGTATCTGTATATTTGCGACAGCACATTGATTTTATATTAACAAATCTTTTAGGGTGATTTTCTTTTTTCTTTTTGTAATAATTAATATTACAAATTTATTTGCTATATAATATTACAGATTGATTTTCTGATTAAGATGGTTTGATTTATCCACTCTTGCCATTTTTACCAATTTCACCCACCTTTCAATAAATTCAGTCAGAGACAAGAAATCTCTTTCCAGCCATACCTTCCTTTTCAAGTGAAACTTCAAAGTCAGCGAAGGTTCTACCAAAGAGGCAAGTTTCTTTCTTCATACCTATTAGCCTCATCTACTATGCAACCTCTTTTGCTATTGCCACCAGAGAGAAGAAAACTGCTTTCCTGTTCAGTTAGAGGAGGACACTAGTGTAGTCATCACTATAGACTTGGCTGATAGCTGGATCTATTCTACATGTGACAGCTACAGTTTGACAACTCCACAAGTCAGAAATGCCTGGACACTGAATGAGTGTGCACAAAACTGTTTTGTTGCTCTGTGCACATCTTAGTCAGGCCTGTCTGATGGTACTTCTATGTCTGAAGAGTTCATCTTGAACTAGTAGTGCCTTTTGGTAAAACTGCCAGGCCAAGGACTACTATAGATTATCCATGATAGTCCCTGGTTAGAAAGTTCTCTGAAACAGACTAGTCTGTTTGCTTCCATACCACTTTTTATTTATAGCTGTGGTGATGAGAGGCAGTGCTTACTGTTATTTATCTAATGATTGGTCAGAACTCATTACTTATCTGGAGCTGTATTATTGGCAGACCAGTATTCACATTTATCTAAAGCTGTATTTACAGAGCACTTTTGCTGACAAACAAGTACCACATTCTTCTAGAGCTGACAAGCAGTACTCACTTTAGCAAACTGCAGCCTGTGGGACTTTCTGAATGGCATACCAATGAATAACCTTGAGTTTTCTTAGTAGTGCATCCACCTTAAAAAAGTGTGCATGACTGCTTTAGAGCTATGTTGCTGACAAACCAATTCTTACAGTTGTCATACTATTATGAATACAATACAATAAATCACATTAGATTCTTGATCAATGATTCATGAAATCTTATATCCTTGTCATTTGTCTGTGGCCAAAGAAAATATTTATTAAAATCTGTTGACTAAGGAAAACACTTGTGCTCCTAATAATGGCTGAACCACCCTATAGTTTCTGTCCACTCAGTATTATCCACTTTGTTGTTCAGTGAGAACTCTTAGATATCCACAAAGCTAGTACTATTGGTCCATGAGCTGAATTTGAAATTTGTTGAGTAAACAGATCTTTCAAAAGCTTGAAGTCCATGGAAAAATTTGTTTAAATGAAAGAGCTCCTTGGTAGTGAAAAAGTTGAGAATGTCTGCCAGACATCATTGCTAGATGACATACACACATGAAGAGATGCATAGAGAGAGAGGGAGGGAGAGAGAGAGAGAGAGACAGAGACAGAGACAGATAGATAAGTAGATATAACCTTCATCATCATTTAATGTCTGCTAGAAATAGCTATTTTTAGAAATATGTATTTATAGCAGACCTGCTAGAAATAGCTATTTTTAGAAATATGTATTTATAGCAGGTCTTACAATTATACGAGGGGGTGCTGAAAAGTTCCTGGCTTTAAGGATATTGTGAAAGGCCTGGTTGGTGGCCTAGCCTTCCAAGTTCTTTTACAGGGCTAAGAAAAAACTGAAGGACTGCTGCAATAAGTGTGTGAATCTGAGAGGGGAATATGTTGAATAAAATCATAATTATTTGAGGGTGAATATTTGAAATATCTAGCTAGTTAGATAGAAATAAATAGATGGGCAGAAAGATTAATAGAAAGACTGGAAGATAGATAGACATACACACATGAAGAGATGCAGGGAGAGAGAGAGAGAGAGAGAGAGAAAGAGAGAGAGTGAGAGAAAGGGAAAGAGAGAGACAGATAAGTAGATATAACCATCATCATCATTTAATGTCTGTTTTCCATGCTGGTATGGGTTGGACGGTTTGACCAGAGCTAGCAATGCTAGGAGCTGCACCAGCTTCCATAGTCTGGTTTGGCCTGGTCTCTACAGCTGGATGCCCTTCCTAATGCTAACCACTCCAAAGAGTGTACTGAGTGTCTTTTATGTGGCACCAGCGCCAGTGTTTTTTACATGGTACCAGCACCAGTGCTTTTTATGTGGTGCTAGCACCAGCGTCGTCTGGGTGTTGGAGATGAAATGTGGGTGGGGAGAGAAGTTGACAGGGAAAAGCCCCTCATGATATGCACTACCAAGGTGGTTTTAGGATATCAATTCTATCATGGTGAGTGGGTCTTCTTGAGTACAACAATGTGCCATATATCTTGGTCCTTTGTCATCTCCTTTGTAGATATGTAGATACAATTTGGGAGAAGGACAGCCACATTAGTAGGTAGAAAAGAGAGAGAGAGGGAAAATTGGAGAGTGAGTGAGAGAGAGAGGGAGAGAAAGAGAGAATCAATGAGGGGGAAAACAAAGAGAAATATTTGAATAACAAAGAAATGTAAATTTAAAATAAATAAATAGCTGGTTATAAATATGAGTGTACACATGTGTCTGTGGAACAGAGAGAGGGAGAGAGAGAGAGAGAGAGAGAGAGAGAGAGAGAGAGTAATGATTCTGTGTTTAATGTTTTACAAGGGGAGGAGGAAAAAGAGAGAGAAAGTAATGATTCTGTGTTTCAAGTTTTACAAAGGCAGAAATTTTGGATTGTGTTGAAAAATTCTGCTGAATTTTGTTTTATTCTTTTCTACTCTAAACACAAGGCTTGAAATTTTGGGGGAGGGGACCAGTCGATGAGATCAACCTCAGTATGCAAGTGGTACTTAATTTATCAACTCCGAAAGGATGAAAGGCAAAGTCAACCTCGGCGGAATTTGTACTCAGAACATAAAAGCAGACAAAATACCGCTAAGCATTTCGCCTGGTGTGCTAATGCCTCTGCCAGCTTGCTACCTTGAAGTTTACTTATATTATAAATAATAATGGCAGTACCCCTGCACTAACTGAAACTGATAACAGAATAATAGAATATATTACAGATATATGATGGGAATGTTTAGAGTAAATAAGGGTTAGAATTTATTAACCTAGAAATATTGGTTTCGAATTTTTGCATAAGAAGGCCCAGGGGTGGCTGTGTGGTAAGTAGCTTGCTTACCAACCACATGGTTCCGGGTTCAATCCCACTGCATGGCACCTTGGGCAAGTGTCTTCTACTATAGCCTCGGGCCGACCAAAGCCTTGTGAGTGGATTTGGTAGACGGAAACTGAAAGAAGCCCGTCGTATATATGTATATATATATATATATAT
>NC_068981.1:135402663-135407008 GCF_001194135.2 Octopus bimaculoides
AACTTGAACTCTGAACATAGAAATGGACAAAGTGGCACTAAGCATTTTGCCTGGCATGTTAACAATTCTGCCAGCTTGTCACCTTGTATTATCATCATCATCATCATCGTTTAACGTCTGCTTTCCATGCTAGCATGGGTTGGACGATTTGACTGAGGACTGGTGAACCAGATGGCTACACCAAGCTCCAATCTGATTTGGCAGAGTTTCTACAGCTGGATGCCCTTCCTAATGCCAACCACTGCAGAGTGTAGTGGGTGCTTTTACATGCCACTGGCATGAAGGCCAGTCAGGCGGTACTGGCAATGGCCATGCTCAGCATGGTGTATTTTACGTGCCACCTGCACAGGAGCCAGTCCAGCGGCACTGGCAACAACTCGAATGTCTTACACATTCCACCGGCATAAGTGCCAGGAAGGCGACACTAGGCACAGGTGCCATCATGATCTCGCTTTCGCTTGCCCCAACAAGTCTTCGCAAGCCTAGTTTCATGTTAATCTAGAAATATTTCATAGTCTTAGAGCAGTGTTTAATTTTATAAGGTAATAGTTTAGTTGACAATGTATTGACTCATCAAAGAGATAAATGGATTATGTGAATCAAAACTGAATCAAAATTAGGGCAGGAAAAAAGCTGTGTTGATTAATGATTAATTTAAGTGAGGGTCTGATTAGTTGTTTCGGATGTGTATTTGTCAGGTAAGTGATTTGATCTGAGACTGTGTGTTGAAATTAAAGTAATTACAGCCTGAAAGACATATTAACCATTCAAAAACACATAAATATTGATAACTTCACATTTATTATTTGATGTCAAAATTTTCATCATATCAGCTGTGAGCTGGTTATCAATGCAGTTCCACTGATTAATTATTGATCATGTTAAATTCTTTGATGATTGGAATCTGCCTGAAACTCCCTAGGTCTGTGATACAAAACTGCCTGTTTAACCCTTTAGCATTTAAGCCGGCCATATCCAGCCAAAATAATCTACCTGTTTTATCTTGAAACTGGCTACATCTGACCTCACACTTATCTGACAATATTACTCTAAAACTAAACAATGGCGTAGGAGTGGATGTGTGGCAAGTAGCTTGCTTCCCAACCACATGGTTCTGGGTTCAGTCCCACTGTGTGGCACCTTGGACAAGTGTCTTCTGCTATAGCCTCAGGCTGACCAAAGCCTCGTGAGTGGATTTGGTAGACAGAAACTGAAAGAAGCCTGACATGTGTGTGTCTGTGTGTGTTTGTGTGTTTGTGTGTCTGTATTTGTCGCCTACCATCGCTTGACAACTGATGGTGGAATGTCTATGTCCCCGTAACTTAGCGGTTCGGCAAAAGAGACCGATAGAAAAAGTACTAGGCTTACAAAGAATGAGTCCTGGGGTCGATTTGTTTGACTAAAGGCAATGCTCCAGCATGGCCACAGTCAAATGACTGAAACAAATAAGAAAATAAGAGAATGTGTATATATTTGTGTGTGCGTCTGTGTTAGTCCCCCCACCATTGCTTGACAACCAATGTTGAGAATTTTATTGATAGGATTTGTTGTGGGACAAAAGATCATCGGACAAAGACACGTTGGACCAAAAGATGTGGACAAAAAGATGTTTGACGAAGTGACGTCGGACGAAAAGACATAGCACCATATATATATCTATAAATATGTGTGTGTGTGTGTGTGTGCATGTGTGTATATGTGAGACTGAGGCTGTTTTCTTGCTTTGACATCATGTGAGAGTTGTGAAAAAGTGTCACCATCATGCAAACGGTGTCCAATGTTATTCTAAAAATAAACAATCACATCATGAAAATCTTGAAGCTATGAGATAATACTTGATTGATTCAAAACAATGAGAATAAATATTATATTTAACAGAGTAATCTGAATGAGTTAAACTGTTCATGTTAATATCAAGAACCTTCTTCGATAATTGAATGGTGAAACCTCTTTGTTTAAAACAGGAGTTGGCAAAGGCAAGGAAGGGTGTTTTTTGTGGGCCTTGACCCTTTTCTAAAAATTTTTGAAATTTAATTTTATTCATGAGCCGTTGAAATGTTGATGGATTTTTTTTGTGTTATCATCATCATCATGATTTAACGTTCGCTTTCCATGCTAGTATGGGTAGGACGATTTGACTGAGGACTGGTGAATCAGATGGCTACACCAGGCCCCAATCAGATATGGCAGAGTTTCTATAGCTGGATGCCCTTCCTAACGCCAACAACTCCGAGAGCGTAGTGGGTGCTTTTACGTGCCACCGGCATGAAGGCCAGTCAGGTGGTACTGGCAATGGCCACGCTCAAAATGGTGTATTTTACGTGCCACCTGCACAGGAGCCAGTCCAGCGGCACTTGCAACAATCTCGCTCGAATGTCTTTACATGTGCCATTGGCACAAGTGCCAGGAAGGCAACGCTGGGCACAGGTGCCATCACAATTTCACTTTTGCTTGCCCCAACAGGTCTTTGCAAGCTGAGTTTTGTGTCCAATGAAGGAAACGACGTTGGCATGGATGCCAGTCGTCGTTGCTAAAATAAGCATTGCAACTGATGGAAATGTGAATGGGGATAGAATATGCAGTGATATTTTTATATGCAAGATATGATGATATAGTATAATGGAACTAATAAATAATAAATACCAGGCTAATAACAAGACTAATAAATACCAGGTCCCTCCCCTATAAATGTTAGTGAAATTTTTGCCCCACCCCACTAATTAATGAGAATATGTAATAGAGTTTGTATGGCATGCAATTCTTCTTTCCTAGCCTTGGTGTTGGACAAACTTAAAAGCCATATTAATTTTATTAAACATGACAATTTTATTAAGCATGAATTTTCTGAATTCTGAATTCTTCCCACCCCCACCACGAGAAACACTCAGTCATGAGCAAATGTAATAAATAAAATAAATAATTAAGTAAATAAATAAATTAATGTAAAAAAGAAAGTAAGTTGCTGATCCTGGTTTTAGAAATATTCCAGACTGTCTAAGAGTGATATGGTCACTTATTTTACTATTTAATAAAATAATTTATTTCATATGCAATAGTTAAAAAATGTGTGTGTGTGTGTGTGTGTATGTATGTACACACACACACACACACACACATTTATATATGTACTGTGGTTATGTGGTAAAGAGTTTGCTTCCCAGCCACACGGTTATGGACAAGTATCTTTAACTATAGCTCTGGGCTGACCAAATACTTGTGAGTGGATTTGGTAGATGGAAATTGAAAGAAGCCTGTCATATGTATGTATGTATGTATGTATGTATGTATGTATGTATAACGTGAGAGAGTTAGGGGTTGGGGGTTCAACCCACTAAGGGATAGTATCTATCCAGTATACTGCTGGGAGGGTACCCAATTATTGCTACACTAGTGCTATACTAGGTGCAATCAATGGGAGCGGGTAAAAGTGGAGGTTTTACCCAAAATTTGTGTAACAATTAGAAAATGGAGGATATATATATATATATATATATATATATATGTATGTATATATGTGTGTGTATATATATGTGAGACTGAGACTGTTTCCCTGCTTTGACATCATGTGAAAAGTGTCACCATCATGCAAACGGTGTCCTTTGTTTCTAATCTTGTGTAAAAATATGTCTGGTCTTGGGAAAATATTACCTCACTTGGAATCAGAAAGAGCATCTAGCCATAGAAAATCTGCCTCAATAAGTTCTTTCCAACTCATGCGATCATGGAAAGTGGGCGTTAAAACAAAGATGACACACACACGCACACGCACACGCACACACACACACACACCTTTGTTTTAATGTCCACTTTCCATGATCACATACATATATATATAAAATTCAAATACAGGTTATAATAACCTCATAAAGGGATGTTATCATACAAGGAAATACTGGTTCAATACCTAATATTTTTTGTGGGGAGGTTAAAATCATTAAAATAGTAGGTTTATATATAAACTATGCTTTATAGTCATGTAAATGACGAATAAGAAAATGGAGATATTGAAGTTAATAATCTCCATTTTGCCAGTATAATCCATATATATGTATTTATTACTATAGCAGTAAATGAAATTAGTTTATAAAATTCAAATGGAGGTTATAATAGCCTCATAAAGGGATGTTATCATAACCTCTATTTGAATTTTAAAAACTAATTTCATTAACTGCTATAGTAATAAATGTGTTGGCACTCCGTCGCTTACGACGTCGAGGATTCCAGTTGATCCGATCAACGGAACAGCCTGCTTGTGAAATTAACGTGAAAGTGGCTGAGCATTCCACAGACACATGTACCCTTAACGTAGTTCTCGGGGACATTCAGCGTGACACAGAGTGTGATA
>NC_068981.1:135407222-135425631 GCF_001194135.2 Octopus bimaculoides
ATCCTATGATCACGAGTCCGCTGCCCTAACCACTGGGCCATTGTGCCTCCACAGTAATAAATACATATATATGGATTATACTGGCAAAATGGAGATTATTAACTTCAATATCTCCATTTTCTTATTCTTTATATACATATATATATGTATATATACTGATATACGGTAATTTTACCAAGTAGTTCGGTATGTTAAAAGAACCATTATCGGTAAACTTATACAAAAATTTTATAATTATAAGCATAATTATAATTAGGGTTCACCAAAGTTGCTTGAATAATAGTTAACTGCTATTTCTAAATTTCGGTATGTGGTGAAGCAATTTTGCTGAACCCTAATTATAATTATGCTTATAATTATAAAATATATGTGTATGTATATATATATATATATATGAAATGAATGTAAAAAGCAGGTTGCAATGTTTCACCAAAAAAGAGAATTATAATTGTCACTAAATGTGACTAGGGTGTTGAAAAACACCTACATTGCTACAAATAATGCTGTAGTTAATTATGATCCCTATTGGTGTATATGTTTTCATTCATGTGCATTAACTACAGCATTAGAGCATTTTAGCTCTTATTTCTAGCAATGTAGGTGTTTTTTAACACCCTAGTTACACTTAGTGACAATTATGATATATATATATATCTCATCATCATCATCATCTTCAACATCTGTTGTCCATACTGGCATGGGTTGGACAGTTTGACCAGGGCTGGAAAGCTGGAAGGCTGCACCAGATTCCAGTCTAATTTGGCATGGTTTTCTATGGCTGGATGCCCTTCCTAATGCCAACCACTCTTAGAGTGTAATGGATGCTTTTATGTGCCACTGCATGGGTGCCATTTGCATAACACCAGTATCTGCCATGACTGCAATTTTGCTCAGCTTGATGGGTCTTCTCAAGCACAACATAATACCAAAGGTCTTGGTCATTGTTTTCATGAGCCCCAACACTCGAATGGAACTCAGCCACTTTACCTCCGTACAGCCCAACACTCGATGGGAACTTAGCCACTTTGCCTCCATGAGGCCCAATAATCAAAAGGTGCTCTTTAACTGCTATTAGCATGGGTGCCAGTTATATGATACCTGCATCAGCCATGACTACGATTTCACTTGGTTTGACAGGTCTTCTCAAGCACAGCATATTGCCAAATGTCTCGATCAGTAGTCATTGCCTTTGTGAGGCTCAATGTTGGAAGATCATGCTTCACCACATCGTCCCATGTTTTCCTTGGTCTACCTCTACCACAGGTTCCTTCCACAGTTAGAGATCAGCACATAGCTGTTCTTGTCCATATGCATCACATGACTGTACCAGCAAGATGTTTACACTCTGTTGAACATGCACACTGACATTGCACATCCAGCGAAGCATACTGGCTTCATTTCTTTCAAGCCTACACATGTCTTTGGCTGTCACAGTCCATGTTTCACTGCCATGTAGCATAGCTGTTTGCACACAGGCATCAAACAATCTACCTTTCACTTTGAGAGAGAGGTCCTTTGTTGCCAGCAGAAGTAGAAGCTCCCTGAACTTTGCCCAGCCTAATCTTATTCTCACAACTATGCTCTCGGAGCATCCACCTCCACTACTAACTTGGTCACCTAGATAACAGGAGATCTCTACTAGCTCTAGCAGTTGATGGAGCTCTGGTGGTTGATGGAGTTTATTTCCTGCACATTTTCAATGTTTATTGTACCTGTGCATCTTCTACATACAAATCTAGTTTCCTTGTTAATCTTCCTCTGATATTGCTGCACCTTTTATGTGTCCAAAGCTTACATCAAGTGCATCTTATGGAGTTTCTACATAAGCCTTTTCTACAGATTGAGCAGGGCCATCTACCTGAAGGGATTTGAGGTTTATCTGCCTTCCTACTTACTAAGACTTTGGTTTTTGCTAGATTAACTCTAAGGCCCTTCAATTCTAGACCTTGCTTCCATTCCTGGAACTTCTCTAGTTCTGGTAGTCATTCAGCTATAAGAGCAAGGTCATCAGCATAGGGGAGCTCCCAGGGGCAGCCTGTCGTAAATTCTTCTGTTATTGCCTGGAGGACTATGATGAACAAGAGGAGGCTGAGCACCGATCCTTGGTGAACCCCTACTTGTACCCTGAATTCTTTGCTGTACTCATTGCCAATCCCCACCTTACTGTTAGCATCCCTGTACATAGCTTGTACAGCTCTTACCAACCACTTGTCTATCCCTAGTTTCCACATTGACCACTAGGTAAGGGATTGGGGGCCCTATCAAAGGCTTTCTCCAAATCAGCAAAGGCCAGGTACAAAAGTTTATCTTTGGCTAGATATTTCTCCTGCAGCTGTCTTACCAGAAATATAGCATCAGCAGTGCTTCTCCCTAGCACAAAACCAAACTGCATCTCATCTAGGCGAAAAGAAATTTAAATGTAAATGTTTGTGAAAGCTAGCTAGCTAAATTTATATATATATATATATATATATATATATATATATATATGTATATACATACATACATACATACATACAAAGTGTGATGGGTAAATTGTTGCCATTTTATATTTTTAATTTTGTGTATATGCATTGTTTGTTTTTGATTTTGTTGACTACAAAATAGCACCATGATGCAATTAATTCTGCCAGAAATTTGGAAATAACATGCTGTACTGCTTGGCATTCATGCCGGAAGCTCCAATATGAACATTTCAGAGTGTTTGGGTGTCTATCAGAGGACAGTGCAGAGGATTCGGAAAAAGTTGGACGAGTCTAATGGTAATTATGAAGGTACGGTCACTCGGAAAACTCACTCTGATCATTCTGATAAGGAAAGAACTCTTGAACTTGTTGATCCAGGCCATGATTGACAACGATCCCTCCAAGTCAACCAGGTCCATCACCAGGGACATGGGAGTGTCTGAGTTTCTTATCAGGCAGGTAGTGCATGGAGACATTTGGTATTCCTCATACAAGATGAGAAAGGGCCAATTTTTATCCCAACCCATCAAGGACAAGAGGAAAGACTGCACTATGAAGCTTTTGAACAAACTCAAGCATCCCCTCCAACCGAACATGCTTTGGTTTTTCTCAGACGAGAAAAATTTCTGCCAGGATCAGATGGTGAACACACAGAACAACCGTTGGCTTGCTGTGTACCGAGAGTGATAAAAATCAAACATCCAGTCAACATCATGTTGTTTGGGGTGATCACAAGTGATGGCAATGTTATGCCTCCATTCATTTTTCCACACAGCCTCAGACTCAACACAGAGGCTGACATCAAGTGCCTTGGGAAAGTAGTGCTTCCCTGGGTGAAGGGGGTAGCTGCTAGAAAACCCTATATCTGGCAACAGGACTCTGCACCATGCCGCACAAGCAGGAGAACCAAGTCATGGCTGTCACAATTTCTGTGACCACATCATCCATAACATCTGGCCACTTAACTCCCCAGACTGCAACTCCCTTCATTATCATGTGTGGGGTGCAGGTGAGCAAGAGACCAACAAGATTCCTTGTAACACCAAAGATGAACTAAAGGCCAGGATTATGGCAGCATTCACCAACTTAAACAAAGAGACCGTCCAGAAGAGTTGTAGAACATTTTGAAGTCATCTGAAGGTCGTGGTTGAAACCACTGGCAATTTTATTGAATAAATTTACTCTTTAGTATTTCAAGATATTTTTATGTAATTTTAGTGTTATTTTCATTTTCTCATAATTTAGATGACAGTTTATTCATTGCACCCTGTGTACACACACACACACACACACACTCTCTCTCTCACACTACACTTCACCACACATACAGTTTTTGAAATTCTTCACTACAGTTAAAATGACAAACACACAGACAGTAAGACTGCGCTTTGTTAGAAACACAACCATGAAAATGGTTAAACTTATTCAGCTCTTTTCAAGAAGAATTAAAGCTTGTAATGCATTAATTGGTGTTGCTTGGAAGTGAACCAGTGATCTAACATTATTAATGTGTCACATTTCAACCTGTTTGTTTGACCACACAGCGTACTGTGACTATAAATTTTTTTTTGTATTTGATCAACTGAAAATGTGTGAGTCTTGTAGTTTGATCTTCCCATCATGTCAATTTTGATGAATAGCCTGTTCTCTTTCTGTTAAAAGCCAAGATATTTCACAATGGAAAGTAGAAAATCCAACATTTCAGACATAGTCCTTCAGAGAAAAGTTGGCAGGAATGAAATTATGAGAGACAGCAGCTTTACATCCTCTAAAGCAGTGGTTTTCAACCGGGGTTCATATGGCCCTTAGGGGTTCATATAAGATTTTGCTGAAATTGAGCAATAAATTGGTTATACTTCTACAATATACAAAATATTTTAACAATTTTTAAATACAATTCCTAATAATGTTTAATTATAAAAGTATAATAGGATGTTTTAAACATCAATGGGTATGAGGGGGCCATAGGTAAAAAGTGGTTGAGAAGCACTACTCTAAAAAAAAAAAAAAAAAAGACTGGTTGTAACTGATAAGGAATGCAGGACAACAGGAGCTTCATATGAGAACAGGAAGTGATAGGAAAGAGAAATAGAAGGAAAGAGGAATGAAATTCCTGTGGCCCCATGGGCATTATCAGTTGCAGCCAGTTTTTGGAGAATCTAAAAGACTTCTGTTAGGAAGGGTCCTAGCCGTAGAAGCCATGCCGAGATAGACAGACAATCGGAGCCTGGACAGTTTTCAGACCACCACCACCACCACCACCTCCTCCTCCTTCAAACCGTTCAACCCAAGCCAACATGGAAAATGGATGTTAAACGACAATAATGATGAATGATGCAAAATACTGCTGTCTTTCCATATTTCTCTCCTGTCAATTTTTTTTTCCCCTGAAGAAGGACCTTGTCTGAAAACATTGGGTTTTTTACTCCTTGCAGCAA
Organism: Octopus bimaculoides; assembly: GCF_001194135.2. Lineage (NCBI taxonomy): Eukaryota > Metazoa > Mollusca > Cephalopoda > Octopoda > Octopodidae > Octopus > Octopus bimaculoides. Next base: position 135,412,126 of record NC_068981.1, read on the forward strand.
GTTCACTGTATTCTTTTTATCAGTTTTACTAAATAAACAAGTCCTGCTGACTCAGACCAACACCAATCTCTTTGGAGTCTATTTGATCATAAATTTCACTACAATTATGTTTATAGTCAAAGTTATTTATAGCAGTGGTTTGGAAGTATTTTTTTTTTTATGTTTGTTTTCATCGTTTAAACCAAACACCTGTGGTTAGTGCTTCATAATATTGTTGAATTTATAAAGAAACAGCTGTCTGTTTTAAGGAAAGAACTATTGTGTTCAGTAAGAGGTAGGTATACACAATTGTATGAAGTTGTAGTCATGATCATCACCCAACCCCACCAATCTTGTCATTGTCACTGCTGCCACCACCTTCTTCTTCTTCTTCTTCTTCTTCTTCTTCATCATCATCATTAACACTGCCCCCATCACTCCTATCATCATCACCAAGAACAAAAACAACATTTTTTTATTCTTTCACTTGCTTTGGTCATTTGACTGTGGCCATGCTGGAGCACCACCTTAAGGGGTTTTAGTTGAACAAATCAACCTCAGGACTTATTCTTTGTAAGACTAGTACTTATTCTATCAGTTGTCTTTTGTTGAACCGCTTAGTTACAGGGGATGTAATCACACTATCCTCTGTTGTCAAGTGATGGTGGTGGGGACAAACACACAAATATATATATATATATATATATATATATGTGACAGGCTTCTTTCAGTTTCCATCTACTAAATCTACTCACAATGCTTTGGCTGACCTGAGGCTATAACAGAAGACACTTGCCCAAGGTGTCACACAGTGGGATTGAACCAGGAACTATGTGGTAGGGAAGCAAGCTTCTTACCATACAACCACACCTGCGCCTTATATCATCATTTTAAAATACCCCCCGCCAATACTTGTACTGGTTGGATGGGTCTTCTCCAGCACACCATATTACCACTGTTGTGGTCCTTTGTCAAGTTCAGCCTCCTGAGATGAGTCTTCACCACATTTTTCTTTGACCTTCTCTTTTGCCAGATCTTTCCATTTGATTGCTTGTCGTTTCTTTATTCAAGTGTCACTATAGGTGCAGGAGTGGCTGTGTGGTAAGTAGCTTGCTTACAAACCACATGGTTCTGGGTTCAGTCCCACTGCGTGGCACCTTGGGCAAGTGTCTTCTACTATAGCCTTGGGCCGACCAAAGCCTTGTGAATGGATTTGGTAGGCGGAAACTGAAAGAAGCCCGTCGTATATATATATATATACATATATATATATATATATATATATATATATAGGTATGTGTGTGTATATGTTTGTGTGTCTGTGTTTGTCCCCCCAACTTTGCTTGACAACCGATGCTGGTGTGTTTACGTCCCCGTAACTTAGTGGTTTGGCAAAAAGAGACCGATAGAATAAGTACTAGGCTTACAAAGAATAAGTCTTGGTGTCGATTTGCTTGACTAAAGGCGGTGCCCCAGCATGGCCGCAGTCAAATGACTGAAACAAGTAAAAGACTATATGTCTGTACCAGTACAATCTTCCCCTTGTGCACTGCATCAGATTCCTTTGTGGCATATTTATTCTGAACCCACCCTCCTCACTGGTCTGTTGCAGGATCATCAGTTCTTGTCACCTGAGTGCACTGGAGCAACTTAAAATGAAGTGTTTTGCTCAAGAACATAACGCACTGCCTGGTCCAGAAACCGAAACCACAATCTTACAATCATGAATGTAGCACTCCTAACCACTAACCCAGGCCTGGCCAACTTGAATTACATTGCGGGCCACTATAATCACAGAAAAATTTTTGAGGGCCACTTGTATACTTTATGCACTAATAGTCAAACAGCCAAATTATAGAATCAAGAATTTTTCATACTTGTCGTTTGTTTAAAATTATAAGCCACTTATAAATTAAAAAATTATTGTGAAACAAATGTTTTACACAAACAATTTTATTTTGAAATTACACACAATACTTCAAAGAAAGTATCAAGCAGGCTGCAAGATAAAAGTTTGCAAGCAGTCTCAGGTTGACCAGCCCTGCACTAACCACGTACCTCCACATGCACATGTATATAGGCCATGGGCAGATGTAAAAAGAAACACCAGAAGTGGGTCATTCTAAGAAGTTATTGATTCCAGGCTTAAAGCAATAATTTTTTTTTACCTTCTTTAGAACTTCTGGATTTCATACACAGTAAATAGTGAAAGAAAAATACAAACTATTTTTAGTTAAGAATGATTTCAGAGAATTTCAATTTTTTTTCTATTTCATTATTATTATTTCTTTTTTTACCTTTTAGCCAGGAGGCAAGACAGAGCCCATGACCCTTCTGGAGGGCCTTTGAGACAGGTTGAAGGGAGGTCGGAAGTCATTCTTAATCAGGGGACCTGGCCTGAAGGTGCCAGGTGGTGGGATTACACAGAGTAATGGATTAAGTCTGCCACCCTTGCAGCCTATGGTGAGATTTGAACTAAGGACACAAAGATCTTGGACAAATAACACAAAATATCCTGTCCAACGTTCTTACAGTTCCACCAACCCACCTTCTTCGATTGGTACCATTTTTTCTATCAACTCTAAGGATGAAAGCAAGGTTACACTCGGTGGCGTTTATCATCAAAAGTGGAATTTTATATCCAACCTGGAAGTGATCTTTCGGAGAAAGTCAATCAAAACTGAAAGTATTTGTTTGGCAGTTTCCGTAAATTTTTCTTTCTGTTGAATCGCTTATGTATTTTATGTGTATATATGTATGTATATGTGTGTATGTAAATACATGTGTTTATGTGCATGTATATATATAATACATATATACACACACATAAACACACAAAAAATACATAAACACAAGCGAGTCAACTGAAAAAAATAAAGAAATAAAAATTTCTTTACGGAAATTGCCGAACAAATACTTTCACTTTTGAGAGACTTTCTTCGAAAGATCGCCCCAACCCAGTTTTATTAAACGAAGCGTTATTAGATGAGGAGTGGGCGTATTTTAAAGAGCCTAGAATAGAAAACAAACAGGACCCGTAAAAAAAGTAAACAGATTCATTAAGTGAACGTGAAATAAGGCTTGTGAAATGTTGTTAGCGCTAGATCATGCCTCTTTGTATAACTAGAACGACATTGCGCATCGTGTCATTTTCATTTTAAGGCGGTGGGGTTTCAGTTGAGAGAATTTGGTTGCTATTTCTAACCAGCCAAAACAATCAAGTAGAAGCTCCCAGCATGTGAGAAAGCGGAAGGATGATAATTATTTTTTTCTCTTCAGTGGTGTGAAGAATGAAGAAAACGGTATCAAATTATTGTAATCGTACGTTAAATAGACCAATAGACTTTAAATTATAGGAAGGTGTAGATAGTATCAAATTAAAACCAAAGCACATTATTGATGTCAGAGAACAGATGGAAACAAAATGACAAACGAATGAATGAAAACATTGAAGGGAGATTACTCTGTTGTCACTACGCTCAGTCCTAACTAAAACTGTCGACATATAATCACCCCACTCTAAAAAACAAACAAATTAACTGTATAAAATAACTTTAGAGAACTTGTTTTATAATTCGGGGAGGAGACAGACAATAGAAACTATTTAAATATAAGTGACTCCTAATTTACAAACTAAAGATTTATTAATTCCGCTGCTCCCCTCTTTGCCCTTTCATTCTTCTATCAGGCAATGCAAGGTTTTCTGATATTATTGAGACAAAAAGTTTGTGAAGCTTTAAATATTCGTTACTCAGTAATGATATCGCTATATCCTCCCCCGTCCCTAGCTCATTATTTGCAATTTTAAATAGTAAAGAACTCGTGTTGTTCACCAAAAGAATTTGTTTAGTATTATAAAACTACAAATGGAAACAATTGCCTGCCGTAAGCTATCATTAAACAATGGTAACAATAGATTTTATGGGACGTACTATTTTCTAGAAATAGGATATTCTATTCTTTTATCTTATTTTAATGACATCCTATGGTATTTCACAACAGCTGTTCATATATGCTTTGGGTAGTGGTTGGTTTTATAATTTCTTTTAACTTCATTTCCAAACATCCATGTAAACATGTCTAGCCATGGGGAAATATTACATTTCTTTTAACTGGGTGTAAAAGACTTTATAAAGGGAGAGGAAATTGGATAAGGAGATGTTCATGCCTTTCCCAAATGTAAATGCTGAAATAACTTCTACCAATAACTGAAATTACATAATTGTGTAAGGATATCAATTTGAAGAATGTTGATGTTGATCCATGCCTACATAGGGTTTTGGCAAATGTTTCAGACATAGCTGCGTGGTTAAGAAGCTTGCTTCCAAACCCTGTGATCTTGGGTTCAGTCCTACTGTATGGCACTTTGGGCAAGTGTCTTCTAATATAGCGCTGAGCTGACCAAAGCCTTGTGAGTGGAACTGAGAAAAGCCGAGGAGAGCTACAGATCATATATGGATACTAGTTCGATTAAAGGTAAGTTGCTGTTTTTCTGACAGACCAAAGATACTAATGGATGCCTTGATATCTCTAAAAGATGAAGGAGAGAACAATTTTACATATACTGTAGGCACTGGAATAGCTAACAACATGAATGACATAGGAATGGAAAAATGACTTGTGGGAAATGGGATGAGCTTTATTAAAGAAAATGATGGTTGTAGCACCTCTGATGTATAAGGATAGGAATTTGTGAAGGTCATGGCAATGTAAATGGAATGGTTCCAATTTGGAATTGAAACTAGGTTAATGGCTCAGCTTGATGATAATTCACCATTATACTGGTCTTCTGGCTTTACTCTAACAGTGAAACAATGAAAGAAACTGTTAGAGACAGGTTGTTGATTTGGCAACTAAAACAATTTCTAAATTAGGCAATGATTTACCATAATGTTGTTTGCAAAGAAGTGAGAAATTCTTAAATCTATGGCAGTAAATTCATTGCAAAAGTTTCTGAGTATTTCTATTGTTAATACAAATGCAAGTGTAAAAGTGGGAAGCTGGCAGAATCATTATCACATTGGGGGGGGGGGATGCTTAGCAACATTTCTTCGAAGTTCTGAGTTCAAATGCTGCCAGGGTTGACTTCGCCTTACATCCCTTCAGGGTTACTAAAATAAAGTACCAGTTGAACACTTGGGTTGATGTAATCAATTTAACCCTTCCCCCAAAATTTCTGGAGTTTGAAACCGATATAAATGCAGTGTGGCTGTGTGGGTAGAAACTTGCTTCCCATCCACTTGGTTCTGGGTTCAGTCTCACTGTGGCACCTTGGCCAAGTATCTGCTACTATAGCTCTGGTCTGACCAAAGCCTTATGAGTGGATTTGGTAGATGGAAACTGAAAGAAGCCTTTTACATATATGATGGGGTTCTTTCAGTTTCCATCCACTCATACACACTCATGTGAATTGGTGTTTCTTTGTCTTGACATCGTGTCATTGTTGCGAGTGTCACCAGTACACAAGCTGTTTCCTTCATTTCCAAACATCCATGTAAACATGTCTAGCCATGGGGAAATATTACATTTCTTAAAAACAGGTGAAGGTTGGCCATAGGAAGGGCATCTAGCCATAGAGACAATCTGCCTCAATAGATTCTACCCAACCCAAGCAAGCATGGAAAATTGGATGTTAAAACAATGATGAATTGCTTGGGTAAATGCTATTTACAAGAATTAAAATAAGAAAAGGATTTTTAAAAAATTTCTGATGAAACTAAATTAATTGTTTAGTGAAACAAAATAACTGAGGAAACCTCTACATAGCAACTGATTTATCTTTTCAGAACACTTAAACACCCCTATAAAATAATGACAGGTGGTAAGCTGGTAGAATTGTTGGCATGCTGGGTAAAGTGCTCGACAGCATTTTACCTGTTTTTGTGTTCTGAGTTCAAATTCCACTGAGGTTGACTTTGCCTTTCATCCTTTCAGGGTTGATAAAATAAGTACCAGTTGAGTACTGGGGTTGACGTGAATTGGCTTACTCCCTTCCCCTAAATTGCTTGTCTTGTGCCAAAATTTGAAGCCGATATTCTTTCTGGATGAGAGGGCTAGTTGCTTACATTTATCCCAGTGCTTAACTGGTACTTTATCGACCCCCAAAATGATGAAAGGTAAAGTCAATCCCTGCAGGATTTGAATTCAGAATGTAAAGCCAGAAGAAATGCTGCTAAGCATTTTGCCCAACATATTAACGATTCTACCACCTTAACATTACCAATATCAACAGTGGAATCAATGAGCCAACATGGGAGTCTCTACATCAGCGGTCCTCAAAACCAGGTTCCTTATGGACCTTAGGGGTCCATATAAGATTTTGTTAAAATTCATCTGCTTGGTTATGCTTCTACAATACACAGTTGTTTTTTTTATACAATTGTTAATAATATTTAATTTAAAAAATGTAATATGATTTTTTAAACATTGAATGGTTAGGAGGATCTATCTGAGTAAAATAGGAATCAAATGGATCCATAGCTAAAAAATGGTTGAGAAACACTGCTTTACATGGTTGCTTGACTTTTTTTAAAATGGAAAGGAGGATCAGCATTATTGCCATCATTTTATGGGTTGGATGGGTTATCATAGTCTGAGTTATTTCTCATTGGGAGTTACTGATCTCATAGATTGGTGATCATACATGATGCATTTAATAATGTGAATCTACATATATCATTATCATCATTTAATGTCCGTCTTCCATGCTGGTATGGGTTGGATGGTATGACAGGATCCTGCAAGCTGCAAGGCTACATCAAGCTTCAATGTCAGCTTTGGCATTGTTTCTATGGCTGGCTGCCTTTGCTAATGCCAACCACTACACTGTTTGAAAAACAAACAGGTTGGATGGCCAGAGTTGAAAGGCAGACCTAAAGGGTTAAAAGATGACAGCTGTACAATCCAGTTTCTTTTGTACATTCTGTAAAGTGGTTGGCAATAGGAAGAACATCCAGACCAAGTAAGACCATGCCAAAAAAAACAAAAAAAAAAAAAACAATGCATGATCAAGACATGGTCACTGATCTGTCTGGGTAAGCAGTAACTCCAAATAGGGGTTGTCCAACCCATGCTTGCATGGAAAAGCAGACATCAAATAATGGCAATGATCTAACAATAATGGATTAAGATCATATCTCTATTATATTTTGTCTAGTTCAGTTATTTGACTGCAGTCATGCTAAGGCACTGCCTAGATGGGTTCAGATAAACAAATCAACCCCAGTACTTATCTTTTTTTTGAAATCTAATACTTATTCTATTGGTCTCTAACCACTAAGCTACAGGGATGTAAACAAACCAACACTGGTTGTCGCATATGATAGATTTCCACAATTTCCATCAACCAAATTTTCTCATGAGGTTGGTGTTAAGAAGGACATCCACCTGTAGAAATCATTCCAAAACAGACAATACAGCTTGGTGCAGTCCTCTGGCTTGCCAGCTCCTGTTAACCATCAACCAATGCCAGCAAGGGAAATGGATCATCATCATCATTTATGGTCTGTTTCCTATGCTGGCATAGATTGGTTGGTTTGACAGAAGCTGGAGCAGCTGCATCAAGCTCCAGTTGTCTGTTTCGGCATGATTTCTATGCCTGGATGCCCTTCTTAATGCCAACCACTTTACGGAGTGTAGTTGGTGCTTTTTACATGGCATCAGTATGTGGGTGTTTTTTACATGGCGCCTGCACAGATGCTCTTTATGCAACATTGGTACAGATGTTCATTATGTGTTGCCAGCATGGGTACTCTTTACATGAGACTAGTATGAATGTTTTTTATTTGGCACTGGCATAGGAGTGCTTCCCAATCACATGGTTCTGGGTTCAGTCCCACTGTGTGGCAACTTGGGCAAGTGTCTTCTACTATAACCTTGGACCGACCAAAGCCTTGTGAGTGGATTTGGTAGACGGAAAGTGAAAGAAGCCCGTTGTATATATATGTATATGTGTGTCTGTGTTTGTCCCCCCCCCCCACCATCGCTTGACAACCGATGCTGGTGTGTTTATGTCCCCATAACTTAGTGGTTCGGCAAAAGAGACCGATAGAGTAAGTACAAGGCTTATAAAGAATAAGCCCTGGGATCGATTTGTTTGACTAAAAGTAGTGCTCCAGCATGGCCACAGTCAAATGACTGAAACAAAAGAATGAATGAATATAGATAAATAAATAAAAATAGCTTGTAATATACTGGGTTAAAAATTCCTTGGAAAACAAAAAAAAGATGCTGGAAACTACTTGCCAGACTTGTAATTTTATAGCAAGACTAAAATACTGACGCAGCTGACTGATTTGAATAATGGCAGACATTGAGAATAAAACAAGGAATAAATTAGTCTTTATTAATAAGAAACTTAAACAACTGTTATACTGTACAATTCAAAATAGCTTTAACATATTTAATTGTAGATATGGCATCATAAAGCTGAGCTATTTATGCCTCTGAAATTTTTTTTATCATCTAAATTATTTTCTCAGCACCGAAATTCCACATTGTAGAAATCCTGTACGTGGTAGCAAACCAAACAGGAGCCCAAGCTTCAGAGCTAAATCTGGGTTTTTCTCAGAAAGAAGTTCTTCATCTGAAATTATCTGAAAAACAAAACAAAGAAAAATAAAGACATGATTATGAACTTATATACAAGCAAGACTATCAAAAGAACCCTAGATAAGCATATAAATTTAATTTGTATTATTATTATTATTATTATTATTATTATTATTAAGGTTGCTAGCTGGCAGAAACATCAGCACACTGGGTGAAATGCTTAGCGGTATTTTGTCTGTCTTTATGTTCTGAGTTCAAATTCCGCCGAGGTTGACTTTGCCTTTTTGTCCTTTCAGCGTTGATAAATTAAGTACTAGTTGCATACTGGGGTTGATCTAATCAACTGGCCTCCTCCCCCAAAATTGTGGGCCTTGTGCCTACAGTAGAAAAGATTATTATTATTATTATTATGGCACGTAAAAGCACCCTCAGAGTGGTTGGCGTTAGAAAGGGCACCCAGCTGTAGAAACTGCCAAATCAGATTGGAGCCTGGTGTAACCAACTGGTTCACCAGTCCTCAGTCAAATCGTCCAACCCATGCTAGCATGGAAAGTGGATGTTAAACGATGATGATGATGATGATGATTATCATCATCACCTTCAGATGTTGGGCTTCACTGAGATGATGACAAGGGACTGAGGCTTCTGGTGATTTACTCTGCTTAAGACACATCAAGCTAAGTAAAATTGTAGCCATCCATACATACAGCCATGTCTTTATGGTCATACCACCTCTCCCTCTTTCAACCAAGAGGTCCTTGTCTTGTGAGCTTGCAGGTGCTGGTGTCAGGTAAAGAGCACCTGTTTCAGTGCCATGTACAAAGCATCTGTGCCATGGCATGTAAAAAGCACAGATGCTGGTGCCATGTAAGAAAGCATTCATGCGAGTGCCACATAAAAAGCACCAAGTACACTCTGTAAAATGATTGGTGTTAGACAGTGCATCCAGTCATAGATACCATTCCAAAACAGACAACTAGAGCCTGGTGCAGCTCTCTGGCTGGCCAGCCCCTGTCAAACCATTCAACCCATACCAGTATGGAAAATGGAAATCTTAATGATCAATGAACTGGACACGGTTTAGCAGTAGACATAAACAACGACACTGTAACAATGTCACCAATATGGTGACATTGTTTACATGCAGCATGTAAACAATAATAGGAAGAAGGTGGTGAGCTGGCAGAAACGTTAGCAAGCTGGACGAAATGCTTAGCGGTATTTCGTCTGTTTTACGTTCGGAGTTCAAATCCTGCTGAAGTCAACTTTGCCTTTCATCCTTTCAGGGTCGATAAATTAGGTACTTGTTGCGTACTGGGGTCAATCTAATCGACTGGCTCCCTCCCCACAAATTTGTTCTGAGTTCAAATTCCGCCGAGGTCAACTTTGCCTTTCATCCTTACAGGGTCGATAAATTAAGTACCAGTTACACACTGGGGTCGATGTAATTGACTTAATCCCTTTGTCTATCTTTGTTTGTCCCTTCTATGTTTAGCCGCTTGTGGGCAATAAAGAAATAAGAAATGTTAGCACACTGGATGAAATGCATAGCGGTATTTTGTCTGTCTTTACGTTCTGAGTTCAAATTCTGCTGAAGTTGACTTTGCCTTTCATCCTCTTGGGGTCAATAAATTAAGTACTAGTTGCGTACTGGGGTTGATCTAATTGACTGGACCCCTCCCCCAAAATTTCGGGCCTTGTGTCTAGAGCAGAAAAGAATATTTAATAGGAAGACGAACAGACATATATATATATATATATATATATATATATATATATATATATATATATATATATATATATATATATATATACTTGCTGAGCTTCTGTACAGTTTCCACCTAGTTTCACTGACAAGGCATTGATCAGCCTGAGGCTCCAGTACTTGTCCACACAGCCATACCTGCACATATATGCCAAATTCATACTGATTTCTAATGTATACACAAGATTTCAAACACTGGCAGAGAAGTATGGTCATTTGTATGGCCCTCAGAGGGATTTGAACCCAAGATGCAAAGAGATGACAATAAATACTACAAGACATTCTGTCTGACACTATATTAACTTGTAATGAAGATATTTAAATAGGTTGTTGTTGAGTAACAGCTTAAGATGGCCAACCACAGAGAGAGAGAGAATGTTTGTGAGAAAGAAAGTGAAAAAATGAGATAATGAATTTATGATGTTTGCTGACTGAAGAATCTCTTAAACAATATTGTAAGGTTATCCATGTTTATCATCATCATCATCATCCATGTTGGCATGGGTTAAAATTTAGACTTAAAACATACAAGCCTCGTTTTAAGAATAGCAAAGAGCTGGCTTGTTTAGGATATTCTGTTTGATGTTCCGTTGTTAAAATTGTTGATGTTAATGCCAAAATCAACCCTCATCAAGTAAACTGACTTTCAAAGCTGTCCCAGTTAAGATCCTCCTCCTCCTGTGTTTTTTTTTTTTTTTTAACACCTACAATAATATATCTAGGACCACATTATCCAATGTGCATTTCATTTTTAAAGAACCACTCCCATGAAACTACTGACCCTCTTCTTTCCCACTGATCCACTGTCTGTATCCTCTCATATCTTGACCTTGCACTTTGAGAGTTTGCTCTGGCGTCCAATCACTACCATCTTTATCTTTTGCCCAGCAATGTCCACCCACCCTTACACAATGTGGGTTAGCCATGTATCTTCTCTATAGCAAGACACCTGTATTTGATCCTCTATCGTAATTTATCCTCTCAGCACCTGACATGATCTTCTGCCCACTTCTCAAATACTCCTCTCCCACTTAGTTTTTTTGCTTTTTTTTTGCTCTTTCCTGTCTTCCAAGTTAGTTGGTGACCTCACTAGTGCCAGTGGAATAAAGAAAAAAAAAAGTACCCAGTACACACTGCAAAGAGGTTGGTGCTAGGACGGACATCCAGATGTAGAAACCATGTCAAGCTGGACATAGCCCTCTGGCTTGCCAGCTCCTTGTCAAAACGTTCAACCCATGTCAGCATGGAAAAATGCAAATTAAATGATGATAATGAATAAGTAGACTGCAATTTGAAGGCAATTTAGCTGTTATTTCTAGCAGGCTGAGTGACCATGATGCAAAGCAGCTTCCTTGTATGTTTGATAGGAAGGAGTTATTGTTGTTGGTGTTTAACCCCAGGACAACCAGGGGCTGAACAATAACAACATAAGATATCCACACCTATGTTATTCAATGTCTCCTTTCAGTTTTAAGATAGTTGGGCATGTATGTGTGTGTGTGTGTGTGTGATTCAAGAAGGAATTTGGCTCTATTTCTTGCAGGTCAAGTGACAACATAGAACCTCCAGAAGTTTTGCTTTCCTTAGCTACACAGATGGCCACACAAGGAAGATAGACATCACATTACTCTTACTCTTTTACTTGTTTCAGTCATTTGACTGCGGCCATGCTGGAGCACCACCTTTAGCTGAGCAAATCGACCCCAGGACTTATTCTTTGTAAGCCTAGTACTTATTCTATCGGTCTCTTTTGCTGAACCACTAAGTTATGGGGACGTAGACACACCACCATCGGTTGTCAAGTGATGTTGGGGGGACAAACACAGACACGAACATATATATATATATATATATATATATGACAGGCTTTCAGTTTTTTACTCTTTTACTTGTTTCAGTCATTTGACTGTGGCCATGCTGGAGCACTGCCTTAAACAAATCGACCACCTTAGGACATACTTTTTAAGCCTAGTACTTATTCTATTAATCTTTTTTGCTGAACTGCTAAGATATCGGGATGTAAACACACCAACACCAGTTGTCAAGCAGTGATGGATGACAAACACGCACATAGATACGACAGGCTTCTTCCAGTTTCTGTCTATCAAATCCACTCATGAGGAACCATGTAGTTGGGAAGCAAGCTTCTTACCACACAATCACACCTGCCCCTATACATTTACATTTTCTCTTTTCTCTTTTACTTGTTTCAGTCATTTGATTGTGGCCATGCTGGAGCACAACCTTTAGCCGAGCAAATCGACCCCAGGACTTATTCTTTGTAAGCCTAGTACTTATTCTATCAGTCGCTTTTGCCGAACTGCTAAGTTACGGGGACGTAAACACACCACCATCGGTTGTCAAGTGATGTTGGTGGGGACAAACACAGACACACACATACATATATACGACGGGCTTCTTTCACTTTCCGTCTACCAAATCCACTCACAAGGCTTTGGTCGGCCCAAGGCTATAGTAGAAGACACTTGCCCAAGGTACCACGCAGTGGGACTGAACCCAGAACCATGTGGTTGGTAAGCAAGCTACTTACCACATAGCCACTCCTGTATATTTTAATTGTGAAAGAGGTATATTGACTGTGTGTTTGATAGCTGAATGTAAGACTAGGGAACCAAAGCACACAGCAGTATGTTGTATTGTACCCTTAATATAATGCACATGATTGTACTAGCCCCCTGTCTAATCAGTAATATGTACAAAGTTTACTTGGTATCTATTGTTGGTTGAGAGGATAACAGCTTAACAGACTACTTAAAAAACATCCCAGCCATGGAAATATAGAAAATATACCAAGAATGAAAATGGGAGAATGAGGGAGAGAGTGAGAAAGACAAGCAAAGAGTGAGTGAGTGAGAGATGAGGGAGTGAGTAGGAAAGACAGTGAGTGTGCAAGAGGGAGTGAATGAGTGGGAGAGACAGCAAGAGAGTGGGAGACAGAAAGAGAGTGAGCGAGAGGGAAAGACACTAAGAGAGTGAGGGGGGAAACTACAAAAACTAGTGGATAAGATGGAAGGAATGACAGAATGAAAAAAAGAACTGGGGAAGAAATTAAAAAAAAAAAAAAAGAGAAGGTGAATATGTGACTGTAAGGTCAAGAGATATAGAAACAAGCTTGAACTAGCTTGATCATTCAGAAGTTCAACATATCAAGATTAAAAAAAAATCTTGAAAAGGTTCCCCTAAGATTAGCT
>NC_068981.1:135426131-135436339 GCF_001194135.2 Octopus bimaculoides
CACTAGGCTCGACATTGCTTAACTCTGGCAATCAGACGGAACCGGTGCTCTCAACGTGATATCAATAAATAAAATAAAACGAATATATATATATCATCATCATCGTTTAACGTCCGCTTTCCATGCTAGCATGGGTTGGACGACTTGACTGAGGACTGGTGAAACCGGATGGCAACACCAGGCTCCAATCTAAATTTGGCAGAGTTTCTACAGCTGGATGCCCTTCCTAACGCCAACCACTCAGAGAGTGTAGATATATATATATATTCGTTTTATTTTATTTACTGATTGATTTTTCAAATTGTTAATTTGCAAATATTATACTAATGTATTTTCATGCAGAACTACATTTTATCAAAAAATTCCCTCCAAAAATGAATGATTGGAAGGGGTATATTCTAAATGTAACTCAAAGAGGAGAAAAAGAAAGGAGGAAATAGGAAGGAAAAAGAGAGAAAGAAAACAAAAAGACTTTGTGATGATCAAACCTTTTTTTTTCTATTAAGAGGTCACCATCCTTAAACCCATTCCAATACAATGGAAAAGGACTAAGTAAATAAATGAATGAATGGTAAGAGGAAGGTGGATACTCCTTCTCTCTCTCTATCAGCCTATCTACCTACCTATATTTCTATCTATCCATCTCCATTGTCTTGGAACCTCACCCCAAAAACGAAAAAACAAAACAAAACAATGTTCTCTTCTAAACAAAACTCCCCAAAACATGTTTTATATAAATGAACAAGCTGTTTGTACATTCACAAAATTGTATTTTGACAAGTTCTAGAGAGGAAAGAAAGCGCTAATAATAATGAAGAAATAAAAGGATTTTTCCCCTAAAATTCTGACATTTTCCCCCTCAATATTCAATTCTGTACATCACGCCTAACACTCTACACACACACACATATATGTAACATGGTATATATACATATATAACATGGTATATATATATATATACATACATATGTAACATAGTATATATATATATATATGTATATATATATATATAACATAGTATATATATATACATACATATGTAACATAGTATATATATATATATATATATATATATATATATATATATATATATATATATACAACATGGTATATATATATATATATATATATATATACAACATGGTATATATACAACATGGTATATATATATATATATAGAAACTCTGCCAAATTAGATTGGAGCCTGGTGTTGCCATCCGGTTTCACCAGTCCTCAGTCAAATCGTCCAACCCATGCTAGCATGGAAGGCGGACGTTAAATGATGATGATGATGATGATGATGATACATACATATATATGTAAGATATGGTATATATATATAATAGAGAGAGAGAGACAGACAGAGATATGTATCTTGATAATACCATGTGAAATTAGAAGATTTGAGCTAGTTGATAAAGTTAATATTCGTATTTATTTTCTTACAAATGTTTGTACTTTGAACCTTCCAGAACATTCTACATACTCTTTCATATTAAGAAAAAAAAAAACACAAAAAAACTCCTCCTCAGTCCTGTCATTGAGACGACAATTATCTCAATATCGGTTTCTTTTTTGTCCTTATTAAAACATGGCAAGTTTTCTTTTATCAGCACACCCAAACAGTCTGTTTTCTCTCTTATCTACTTTAAACAGCCAGATTAACCAATATCTTGTATTTCTACAGATATTTGTTGCTTTCCATGTTTGTTGACTCTACTTAAAGAGGTAATGGAGCAGTAGTGTCATACTAATAATATGAACTGGTCTAGTTAGTCCTGTAGCTGTTGATTAAAAGGCAATATTTCTCCCCAAAAATAATGGAGTGAGCAAGCCACTACATTTTACATTTGGCCTGCTAGAAATAATAACCAAATAAGGTTTGAAATACTATCTTAAACTAGGAAGGACCACATTGCATAATATGACCCTGGAGGAACAATACCTGAATTATAATTTTTTGGATAATTATGCTTTAATAATAATAACTATAATCCTTTCTATTAAGGGCATCAATCAACCCCAGTGTTTCACTGGCACTTGACTTATTGACCCTGAAAGGATGAAAGGCAAAGTTGACCTCGGCAGAATTTGAACTCTCAGAATGTAAAGGGGGATGAAATGCTGCTAAGCATTTTACTGGTGTGCTAACAATTCTGCCAGCTCACCACCATAATAATAATAATAATAATAATAATAATAATAATCCTGTCTACTATAGGCACAAGGCTGAAATTTGGGGGAGGGAGACAGTCGATTACATTGACCCCAGTATTCAACTGGTACTTATTTTATCGACCCTGGAAGGATGAAAGGTGAAGTCAACCTTGGCAGAATTTGAACTCAGAATATAAAACAGGAAAAAAATGCCATGAAGCATTTTTGATTCAAGTTTTGACACAAAGTCAGCAATTTTAAAGAGAAAGGGAGTCAATTATATTGGCCTCCAATACTTCACTGGTACTTCATTTTAGTGACCCTGAAAAGATGAAAGCAAAGGGTCAGATGAAAAGCTGCAGTGTTTGTTTTTTTTTTTTTTGGCATTCTAACAATTCCACACTGTCCCCATGTTTGGCATAATTGTGACCAAAGGGGTGGGGGAGAGAGATGTAGAGTAGAGAAACTTAGTGATAGGAGTGAGAAGAGGGTAGGGGAGGAAGTAATGGGAGAGAGACAGTTATGGGCACATTGTTGGGTGTTGGTAAGGAGATTGGATGAGAAACAGCATAAGTAATATATGGGATAGCAATATAGATGGACAATTTTAATAACTAGCCTAGCTAGGGTGGAGGAGTAAGTGCGGCACTTTTCATCATGTCGTAGGCTATTGCTGTAAGCAATGTATTTTTTGTGGGGTCCAGGGGCAGCAAACAGAAGGACCGCCCTGGGTAACACATATCTAGCTATGCTAGTGGTTTTAATTATTTTAATGTCCACTTTTCCAATGTTTGTATTGGTTCGATGTAATTTGTTGAGGCAGATTTTCTATGGCTGGCTGCCCTTCCTATCATCAATCCTCATCTGTTTCCCAAGCAAGGTAATATTTCCCTGTGGTTGGACATAGACATGTTTTCACATGAAGGACACTGCTGTATAATGTGATGCCAAGACAAGGAGGCACAAACACAGATGTACAAATAGCTTCTCTCTCTCTCTCTCTCTCTCGCATACTGGGCTTCTTTCTGTTTCCATATACCATATCCACTTACAAGGTTGTGGTTGACCTGGGACTATAATAAAAAGTAAGACACTCGCTGAAGGTGCCATGCAGTAAGACTGAACCCCAAACCATCTGGTTGGGAAACAAATTTCTTAACCACACCACCATAGCCATGTTTGCAATGAAAAGTCATGTAGAGGAGAGAGTGATGGTAGAAGGTAATGGATATGAACAGCTAGCTTCCATCTCGTTACATAGGCTTCATGAAGAAAGAAAAGGTGATACAGGGCTGATAGTTGAAGACAGAGTGATAAGGAGTGGTCATAGAATTAAATATGAACAGGTCAAATACCACTCCTTGTTATGCAGATGGTATGATATAGTGGATAGGAGAGAGTGGCAAATGACAGATGAGAGTGTAACAAAGAGGACAGTTACAAAAAGCAAGATACATCATCATCATTTAATGTCCAGTTTCCATGCTGGCATGGGTTGGACAGTTTGATAAGAGCTGTACAGGTTCTATAGTCTGCTTTGGATGGGTTTCTATGGCTGGATGCCCTTTCTAACACCAATCACTTTACTGAGTGTACTGGGTGCTTTTATTGTGGTACCATCACCAGTGCTTTTTCTACTGATTAGACAAAAAAAAAAAACAAGGCTGAATTCCTTTGACCATAGGTCTATTTGGTCAAACTGTCCTAGGGTAAAGTAACAACACAATTCATTGATGGTATATAAGATTCACTTCTTTTCCAAGAATATCACCCTGGGTCCTATATGTGAAGTTGGGCTTCCCATAAGCTAATATTTACTTCTTTTATCTTCTATCTTTTACTCGCCTCAGTCATGAGACTGTGGCCATGCTAGGGCACTACCTTGAAGAATTTTTAGTCAAATGAATTGACCCCAGTACTTATTTTTTCTTTTTCAAGCTTGGTACTTATTCTGTTGGTCTCTTTTGCCAAACTGCTAAGTAATGGGGGACATAAACACACACACACACAAATATATATGCAACAGGCTTCTTTCGGTTTCTGTCTACCAAACCCATTCACAAGGCTTTATAGTAGAAGACACTTGCCCAAAGTGCCATGAAGTGGCACTGAACCCAAAACCGTGTGGCTGGGAAGCAAGCTTCTTACCACACAGCCATGCCTGTACCACCTTGTACTGTAATGTACTATTAAATTGCTTTAGTACACTAAAAGCTTTTCCTCCTGAATATGCTCTGCTGAATTTGGGGTATGTCTAATACACCCATTTATCTTTTATGCTATCAAATACTTCATCATTCAAAGTCCATTTTCCATGATAGTATGGGCTGGATGGTTTAAAAGGAGTTGGTATGCCAGAGGGCTGCACCAGACCCCATTCATCTATTTTGGAATGGTTTCTACAGCTGGATGCCATTCCTAACACCAGCCATTTCACAAAGTGTACTGGGTGCTTTTTACATGGTGCCAGTACAGGTGCTTTTTATAGTAAAGTAACAAAGAAATCTCTCTTGCCAACCATAATTACACTTAAAGCTAATGAAGTTTAACTGAAGTGTTACTCATATAATCCCCAAACCCTCAGTTGGTTAATTATTTTGTAGTTCTGGTTAGCGGTTGATAAGGCCATACTTTGTTGCCCATTGCACTGTGATGTATACCTGGTAAAAGACATATAAGCCTCAATGGCTCTTTCCATCCAGTTGTAAATAGGTACCATGTGTGGGTAGAATCTTAGAGGGATTCAATATGTGGCATGAATACTTTGCTAGCTTCGTGTTGTGTTCAAACCCTTCCATGGGCCTAGATAATGCAACTCTAGCAATCCCTCATTACAGGAAATTGAAGTCTTTCTTCAGTTTTGCCCCAACAAACAGTTGTTAAAGGAACATTATTCTAAAAATGCTGTAAGCAAAGTGTCAGTCTTCAAAATAATATAGAACTATATATCTGTACTTTACGAAGATTAACTTGTGTTTAACTATTTGTTAAAAGATGTTTCATGTCATTAAAATTTAGGCATGTAGAGCAGACACAATCTGAGAAGTCAACAGGTGGGTATGTGTGTAAATATCAGTATGTATGTATTATATACAGACACACTCACACACAAAACTAGGTGTACAAGTGTTTTTTGTTGCAGAGAAAAGCTTTTATATTGCGTGGTAAATTGGTAAATACATTTAGGACAGAACTGTAAATATATATACATGTATTGATTGAACTTTCATAACATATATTATATAACTATAGCGCTCATATAATAAGTGGTATAATTACTGATTTAATAGAAACTGGTATATGGGGACATCAGTCGAACACATGACACTTTGTGTTCAGCCCTGATGATGAATCAGTGCCATTGGTCTGGAGCTAATGAGGAATAGCAGTATAATAAAATCATATGGTTGGGAAACTAACTTCTGTATGGTTAAGAAGTTTGCTTTTCAAACATGTAGCTTCAGGTTCAATCCCTATGCATGACACTTTGAATCAATGGATTTGGTAGATGGAAACTGACAGAAGCCTTTGCATCTTGCATTTATTTATGTGCAGGTCTGAAAATTGTCAGCTACGAGCAGTGATGATGTCATTTCTCGTGACTGCAAATCATCTGTTGGTTGTAGGTTTCAATGATCTGTGAAGTAAGAGATCCCTTACATAAAAAGACAAGAGTAAGGGTTAGTGACAGGAAAGGCATCTAACTATAAAACAAAGCCTCAATTCGTCAAATCTATGCAAACATGCAAAACCCAGGCATAAAAATGAACAACACAGATACATCTGTACATGTATGTGTGTGCCACAATGTTTACATATTCCACACTCATCACCGATAGAGTGTAGTGGTGCTGATGTTGGTGACAGGAAGAGCATCCAGACTCAAAATCTTGCCTCAAATAAATCTGTCCAAACCTATGCTAGTATGGAAGAACAGACATTAAACAGGTCCACAAGCACACATGCATGCATGCATATACATGGACTGGTTTATATAGTTGTATATAAGTTGCAGTTGGTGGACAAAAATTTAGACACGAAATAATAAATGTTCAAATGAAGTTAACAGGTTTTATAGGTTTTTGAATGTCTAATCTATGTCTTCCATGCTGTAATTACTTTAGTTTCAACATATAGGTGCAAGCATGGCTGAGTGGTAAGAAGCTTGCTTCCCAACCACATGGTTCCGGGTTTAGTCCCACTGTGTGTCACTTTGGGCAAGTGCCTTCTACTATAGCCTCGGGCCAACCAAAGCCTTATGAGTGGATTTGGTAAGCAGAAACTGAAAGAAGCCCATCATATATATGTGTGTGTGTTTGTCTCCCATCACTGCTTGACAACCAGTGTTGGTGTGTTTACGTTCCCTTAACTTAGCAGTTCAGCAAAAGGGGCCAATAGAATAAGTACTAGGCTTAAAAAAGTAAGTCCTGAGGTCAACTTGTTTGATTAAAAATCCTTCAAGGCGGTGCTCCAGCATGGCCGCAGTCAAATGACTGAAACAAGTAAAAGAATAAAAGAATACTGTCTCAGACCAAATCCCTCAACCAAGCAAGTGTGTCTCTGAAATATGGAAGTTGATTTATCGAGATACTCTTTGCAGTTGGAGTGCTAACTCACGTTCCTCAGTTATATCTCCCAGACTCACATGATACATCAGAGATAAAACAGATCTCACCAGCAATCTATGAACATTCACTTTAGATTAGTGGTGAATTGTTGACATATAAGAACACTAATCATCTGACATGTATTTTATAGAAAGATAGAAGAACCCTTTGTTGCTAAAGGCAACTATTGATTAAATGGCTTCCAGCTACAGGCAAGATCTTCAGATTAGATTACTACAAGCATTATTTATAATGACAATCAGAAGTATGAATGTGTGGTTAAGTAGTTCACCTTGCAATATCAAGTAGTTCTGGGTTCAATCCCACTGGGCAAACCTTGAGCAAGTGTTTTCAACTTTAGCTTTGGATTGATGGGACATATTAATTGAATTTATCATCATCATCCTCATCATCTATTAACTGCCTTCCATACTGGCATGGGTTGGACGGTTCAACAGGAGCTGGCAAGCCAGAGGACTGAGTCAATTGCCACCATCTGTTTTGTCATGATTTTTATGGCCAGATGCCTTTCCTACTACCAACCATTTTACAGAGTGGACCAATTAGGTTGACAAACTGTGCAGAAGCTTCCTGGATATACAATGACCAAATTTCACTGCCGGACACTCAGTGCTATTAAACACTTATAAGAATTTAGAGCAGGTCCCTAGTTCAAGGGCAACCCAGGAGTTATAGTTTCTGCTTCTCTGTTCTCTACCAATCTTGGAATTCTTACAAAGGTCTTTCCTCTGACTCAGTCATTAACAAAAGGTAAAGTCCACAATGGAATATTACTCTCATATGTGAGATGGCACTACTGTTATACACAGACATATTCTAGCTTTTGACTCACAGATTTGTTGTCTTCTCTTTTTACTGCTATTATAATGACCACTGCTCCTCAGAGCTGGTTGGGCCCATGTCACTTTTACCCAGGAATTCCCAGCCCACTTGTTTCTCCTCAAGGATTCATTCCCTGCTTATGTTTTCCCCCCACAGGTGTTGACTGAGGAACATTAATGGCATCAGTCTCACTGGTCGGTGAAAGCTATAGACATTGCCCCCACCTGAACTTGGTTGCTGCTGGTATTATAAAACCTTTGTTGTTCATCTTTTATATTCTCAGTCCTAATGGGATATAACTTTAATTTCATCATCATCGTTTAACGTCCGCTTTCCATGCTAGCATGGGTTGGACGATTTGACTGAGGACTAGTGAACCAGATGGCTACACCAGACTCCAATTTGATTTGGCAGAGCTTCTACAGCTGGATGCCCTTCCTAACGCCAACCACTCTGAGAATGTAGTGGGTGCTTTTACATGCCACAGGCACGAAGGCCAGTCAGGCGGTACTGGCAATGGCCACGCTTAAAATGGTGTATTTTACGTGCCACCTGCACAAGAGCCAGTCCAGCGGCACTGGCAACGATCTCGCTCGAATGTCTTTACACGTGCCAGGAAGGCAATGCTGAGCACAGGTGCCAGGAAGGTGATGCTGAGCACAGGTGCCGTCACCATTTCGCTTTTCATCCCACTTAAATTCTACAAAACCATACTGTTACACTAACATGCTAAATAGGAAAAAGAACACTTTAATCCACTACACATGGAATATGTTTGTGGGTTAAAGAGGTCCTTAGTCCTGTCTATACATCATTGCATAGATATGCAATGTTCACATCCAATGCTGTTGGCTAAATTCTTTCAAATTTTGAAACATGTGCAATTCTGAGACTGATTTTAGCAGGCCACATTCTACAAACCTTATGTGCATATCCTTTCTAAATACAAAATACCAGCTAAAAGTTTAGCAATCACAGTCTTCTTGAAGTCAGTAAGGTAGGTTTAATGAAATTTCTGCACAGAGAATCCTGTTATTTATGACAAATTATTGAACATTCTAACAGAAACAGGAACTAACACAATATTTATTGATAATAGAGAAATGGATAAAGATGAGGAGCTGATGGTGGTGGTGATGAAGTGTGAATGTGGATTAAGATGGTACGTGTAGTGGTAGAAAAGATGGTGAATAGGAGAATAGGATGGTGGTGAAGACGGTGAACAAAAAGGAAGGGAAAAGGAAAGTATTAATGGTGAAGATGTCGATCAGTGTTTCTCCACCATTTTTTACCTAGGGACCTCTTTGATCCCTATTTTACTCAGTCAGGGATAGAGGTACGGGTCCTCATAGCCATTTGATGTCTAAAAACTCCTATTATACTTTTAGGATTAAATATTAGGAATATTCCCTCCTCTGTTAGGAGGCACAAGCACTTACCTACACATGTACACACACGACAGAAACTTCCTATCAAATTCAATCACAAAGCCTTGGTCGACCCAAGGCTATAACAGAAGACACTTACCCAAGGTTCTACATAGTGGGACTGAACCCAAAACCAGGTGGCTGGGAAGCAAGCTTCCTGACCACACAGCCATGCCTGTATATGAAAATGCTTAAATATTTTGTGTATTGTAGAAATATAACCAATTTATTGCACATAAATTTTAACAACAAAACTTTATATGCCCCACCCAAGGACCATATGGACCCTGGTTAAGAACCACTGATATAAATGATGGTGATGGTATTGATAATGACAAAATGTGGGTAAAGTTGTCAGTGGTGAAGACAATGAGTAGGCAAGCAGAGGAAAGTGGATTTCTTATTTTTATATAAATATTGAATTAGTCAGTTTCAGACAATATCACAACATCGTTTCTTACTAAGACACATTTGTGCTACAATATGTGTGTTTGCATACACACACGAGAGAGAGGGAAGAAGAGATGGAAAGAGAGAGGGAAGGAGAAAGTGAGGGAGAGAAAGAGGAGAGAGAGAGAGGTAAAGAGAGAGAGAGAGGTAAAGAGAGAGAGAGAGGTAAAGAGAGAGAGAGAGGTAAAGAGAGAGAGGGAGGGGTGGGGGGAAAGATAGTGGATCCATAGCTAAGTATGAACAGGTGCTGTAAGCACAGTGACAAATTCCACTTATTGATGAAAGACAAACATAAATGGGGAAAAGAATACCAGGAGGTGGCAGTTCACCGTGGAAGAAAGATTGGTAAATGCATTTAAAGAGTAACAAGGGGAAACACACACACACAGAGTCTAAATGACCACTTCTACAGCAGCCATGATGGCTTCAGCAGAAAAAACAAAATCAACAACAAAGAAACCTAACAAATACAAATAAAACAGAACCTGCTAGAAGACAGCTTTATTGGAATATTCTTATGCCAGAAAAGCTAAGTATGTATGAGTGTACCAAGCATGCAAACATAAAAATGGCCATTGTTCTAGTAATAATACTTATAAAATAATAAAGCTGAAGATAGGTTTAGACAAGCTCAAAACAGAAGAAACATAGTGAATTACAAAAGATAAATATATAGGGAGAAGGAAAGAAAAGGGTCAGTGCTTGTGATATATATATATATATA
>NC_068981.1:135436466-135441680 GCF_001194135.2 Octopus bimaculoides
GCATATATATATATACACATATATGAGATATGAGTTGGTATAAGGTAAACTGCTATATTTAATTTCAAGATTTCCCACAGTGAGGTAGAAGAAACGAGGAAATGGTAATAGGTGGTGGCGATGATGGTGGTGGTAATGGTGTTGGTGGGGGGCTCCGTGGGTGGGTGGGTGAGGGAGCAAGTTTGGACACCTCACTGTAATATTTATCCTCACTCACCAAGGACTGCCAGCTGGGAAGTGAGAGAGTGAAGAGGACAATGCCATTAGATTAATTACATTAATAACAATTGGCTTTTCATTACGGAATATAAGCAAACAATAGAACAGGAATGGAGAGAGAGAAAGAGAGAGTTGAGTAGTGAACAATGTGGGGAAACCCCACCAAGTACAAGGGTAGATATAGGAGAGAAAGAATGGAGTGAATTATTTGAATCTTTGTATTGAATGTGATCTACATAGGAGTTGGTGAAAAAGTAGTCAGTTTCTGATAACCAAATTTCCACTCACAAGGAAATGGTTGACAATCATCATCATCAACAGCATCGTTTAATGTCTGCCTTCCATGCTGGCATGGGCGGGATGGTTTTCCAGGAGCCTGCACCAGATTTCTTTAACTGTTTTGGCAGGACTTTTACAGCTGGATGCTCTTCCTAACACCAACCACTCGGCAATGTGTGGTGAAAATAAAAGATTGAACCTGAAACCACATGGTTAGGAAGCAAGCTTCTTAACCACACAACCATAGATATGGAGGAAGTCATCAACACCAGACATCCATCCACCACCACCACCACCATTATCCTAACACCAACCACACCGCACAGTGGACTGAGTACTTTTTACATGGCACCAGCACAGGCGAGGTTGTACATTGACTCATTGAGTATGACTTTCAACACACACACACACACACACAAAGTTTGCAAATCCAGTACCCAAGATACACTTTCAGTTGCTTACCTATTATCTCTGGAGCAACAGGATACATACCAACCTGTCTGGCCCCAAGTTATACTTGGGATTTTGGGGAAAGAATGCAAATCTTTAATTCAGACGCTACAAATGATCATGATATCTGGAACTATAAAAATTTGCAAGATCTTCTTAAGATTCAACGAATGATGAACAAAACAAGATGCTTTCCTTCACATCCTTGCTACCAAAGAGGTGGCTGGTCAGAATTTACTCTAAATTAAAAAAAGAGAAGCCAGCCACACACACACACACACACATGCATGTGTGTGCTAGATGAAAGACAAAATGTTCAACAGAGAAAATATTACTTCATCATGACCTTAGCCATGATGACTAAAGATAAACTAAAGAACTCCAGAAAAATATCAGAGTCTTTGACAATTTTTGAGTGACAAAGTTCACCTTATTCAGGGTGTGAGAATTTAAAAATAGATTAGTGTGCTCATTAGTTCATCACACCAAGTCCAACTATCTCCATGGAGAAAGTGGAAATAGTAGTAGCAGTAGTCAGTTTTATTGAATAATGACTTTAGTTTATGTAATTGTTGTTTAGCTTCAAATCAGTTTTGAACCAGTAGACCTTTGACCACCCTGTGTCAAATCTAAATAAATGGGTTGGTGGAGTAGGGCTGACACAGAAATCTTGTTGCTGTAAAGTCAGAAGATGAATAAGGATAATGCTTTCCATGCTAACATGGGTTAGATGGTTTGGCAGGAGTCAGCTAACCTGAGGACTGTGCTGCTAAATCTCAGTGTCTGCTTTGGCATTGTTTCAATGGCTGGATGGTCTTCCTAATGCCAACCACTTTTACAGAGTATACTGTTACTTTTCACATAGCACCAGCACATCTAAGTTCAAAATAGGATTGTAAAAAGATGGTTTGAGATGCAAATGAGATCCCAATATTTAGAAATATTAGCTATAGTGTGTTGGCTAATAATGTGTGTAAAAGAGCCATTTCCTGCCATGCATTGTTGTGCATATGACCTAGATATACCATCTCATACTGCTGGTCAAGTAAGCCCACCTATGATCGAAGGTGTTTTTGTGTTGACCATCCTATATTTTTATTTTTCAGGCATTGTGTATAAGGAACACCTATTATCCAAGGTGGTTTTATTTTTGTAGGAAAGTAATGTTATCTGAGTGGGATTTGACTGCTATTTCTAACAGGTCAATTGCCCACATAGAGGCACCCTTTACAAGAATGGGTTGCTAACTAAAAAGCTTTCTTTTTTTTTTCTTTTTTGCTCCCCATGAGGAGAGTTTAACTTGATATGAGTTAATGACATCAATTTTACAATGCTCACAGTAAACAACACATTGTGGTACTCAATTACAAAAGAGGTGAACTCGGTCATTCATTGTTCAGTGGTTTGGACTCAATAGTTTTCTCGAGTTCTTTAGTTTGTTTTTGTCACTATGGTTAAAGACCATGTTGAAGCACTGTCTTGTATGTCTATTGTGCTGTCTGTATGTATATATTAAGGGGTCTATTGTTTCATTGAGTATTTTTTTTATATAACATTTCTAGATAGTGGCTAAATAAATTGAAATAAGTGACTCTGCTTTGTTTGTAGTCTTTTTCAGATAGCTGATTCTCATCATCATCATCACCATAGTTTAACGTCCACCTTCCATGCTGGCATGGATGCGCCAGACTTTTTTGGCATGATTTTTACGGCTAGGAGCCCTTCCTAACACCAACCACCCAGGAAGAGTGGACTGAGTGCTTTTTATATGGTACTGTTAAAAAAACAAATGCATCTAGGTGGAGATGTAATATGATGTCATGTATTGAAAGAGAAGTGCTTTCTGATGGTAGTGGCCAGCACTTGAGAAAAGTTAGAATTCCTAAGAGATGGCAGTAAAAGCAGGCCTCAGAAAATTACATCTCTTTGATAAGATGATGCAAGACAATTTAATGGAAAGATGTTGTATTCATAAAGGTGTCCTCTAATTGATGACATGTAAAATGAATATTAAATCAATAAAGATGATGAAATACATGTGAACAAAGTTCAGAGAGGACTTAACAAAACAGCCTCTGTATCTTCACTTGACTTGCTAGAAATAGCTGACAAATCTCCCTCAAATCACATTCTACGTTGAATAATGAAGTCCCAGTGATACTAATCTGAACAAAAGATAAGCTAGTGAAAGCCAGAATGTCTTTGATCATGGGTCAACAGGTCCAAGGTTGAATAAAAGTTAAATAAAAGCAAGGACTGAAGCCTTTATCAAATAATAACAGGGTCCTTAATTACCCATAACTAATTATATAATGCAAATTCCTGTTTTAAATCAAGACCTTTCATTAAAACTTTCATGTTAATCTTTATTCTAAACATCAGCTTAATAACAACAGTTAATTCACTAAATACTTCATTATTTTCAAAATTAATTGGAACAAAGGCAGTGTATTTCAATAGAAACATAGTAACAAAAGATTTCATCCTTTGAACTCCTGATATGTTTTTAGTAGGCATGATTTTGAGTTCCAGGGGAAGAAAAAAAAGTGGGTGGCCACATGGGTTTGCATTTATGGTTCACTAATTGGCAGAAACCTATTTCAGCTGTCAGCACAAAACCATGTGGCTGTCTGCTCCTGTACTTCCTAGGGGTATAATCAAATGAAATTGCATACTTACAGGCTCAAAGAGTTAAGACTAAATCATAAAAAGAGACCAAATTAATCAGATAATCATCTTTATGTATTTCCACTCAGAGAAAGGCACTATGACTTTATTCCCCTTATATTAGGAATGCTTAGGAAAGTAACTTAGGCTAAGAACTCACTTAGCTTTGTCATGAGCCCCATGACTCATAAGGCTAGAACTTAAACTGGTTTACATGACACATAAGTAACTGAGATTACAACTTCACTTCCTCCTGGATAGAATGCAAGGTATTGCAGAGTTAACTTTTCAGCTATTGCTGTAACTCATGGCTGAGCGTATTGGAACAACACGGAAAGAGGTGTTTCGCTCAAGAACACAATGCACAAGGCTAGGAATTGAAATCATGATCGTAAGACCAGGAGTGCAACACCCTAATCACTAGGTTATGTGCCTTGGTGGGCTAAGAACATTTAGCCTTTTCAGATGTGATGAAAGCAAAGTATTGTAGCTTGCTTGAAACATTGTGATACAGAAATAAAATACTAAAACAATGAAAGCAGAGAGATTCTTAGAATGCAAAAAAGGAAAGTTCAGCGACCTTTAAATATTTAAGGCACAAAAGCTCATCATCAGAAGTAAATGGAGTAAAGAAACATGAGTTTATACAGATCAGGCCTGCAAGAGTAATTTCAATATTTCAGTGTTGGGCTAACATACAAAGAATATCTGTGTCTCCATCAGAAGATAATTCTATATGTCAATTAACCCTTTAGTATGTAAACTTGCCATATCCGGCCCAATTAATCTACCTGTTTGTGTTCAAACAAGCCATGTCCAGCATCTCACACCTACCCTACAGTGTCATTCTAAAACTCACACCATTGAAATCTCAAAGTTATGAGGTAATGTATGATTAATTAAAAACACTATGAATTATATTTGATAGAGAAAGCTGAATGCTAAAGAGTTGAATAAGGATAAAAGAAGGGTTGTAGTTGGACCTTTTGATTGTAGAAAAGTGTTCACATTCTACTTCCAGAAGGTCCTCTATATAAATAGTAACAGTGCGATGGCAGATCAAATAAAAAGCAAAAATTCATGTGAGAGTCAAAGAACTGCAAATCGATATTTTTAATTGGGATGGGTAGGGCAAAAATAATTACAATATTTGTTACTATGTCCTTGAAAACTTCCATGCTTCCTGAAATTAGCCAACAGTATACCTGATGTCTCCCACCTTTTTTCTTCTTTTTTTAATGACTCATTCACTATTCACTTCCTGTACATTATTCCATGTACTGTTCATGCACTTTTGGCTACTTATTCTGATGAGTTATAGTGTACCAGAGCACTGTATACAATAAATTCTTTTATTTGTTTCAGTCATGTGACTGCTGCCATGCTGGAGCACCACCTTTAGTCGAGCAAACTGACCCCTAGGACTTATTCTTTGTAAGCCCAATACTTAGTCTATCGGTCTCTTTGCTGAACTGCTAAGTTACAGGGATGTAAACACACTAGCACTGGTTTTCAAGTGATGTTAGGGGGACAAACAGACACTAACACACACACACACACACACACACACATATATATATATATATATATATATATATA
>NC_068981.1:135441785-135452482 GCF_001194135.2 Octopus bimaculoides
GCACAAAAAGGAAATGACTCTCCCCAGACACAACAGAGCATGCTTCAACACATGATCTCACATAAAGAATCTTGCAAATCAAATCCAAAAACGAAATATATATATATATAATGACGGGCTTCCTTTGGTTTCCATCTACCAAATCCACTCACAAGGCTTTGGTTGGCCCGATGCTATAGAAGAAACTTTCCCAAGGTGCCACGCAGTAGGACTGAACCTGAAACCATGTAGTTCGTAAGCAAGCTACTTTACCACACAGTCACTCCAGTTGCGTACTGGGGTTGATCTAATCGACTGCCCCCCCACTCCCCCCAAATTATTTTTCAATATTAGCTAAGTATGTTTGATTCTTAATCCTGTAATTCATTATAAGTTACATTCACTAACAACAATAGGGGCGATAAGCTGATAGGTTTGCTAAAGGTTAGGGTCGATGTTACCAGAGAAATCAAGTTTCTAGGTGAACCAGTCGGCTTCACACACCAAGGGAGGTAACTCTGCACCTTAGCTTAACATTTTGACTTGGTTGTGTGTGCGCGCGTTGCCAGTCTAGATCCATCAGACAGACACAGCTAGTGAACCAACGAAGATGCTGCCACGCAGTCTTTCAACTTGTTAGATATAGCAACCGTATAACTTAGTTAGGAAGAGCTTGATAATCAAATTTATGAATTCACAATGATTAACTGAAACAGAATAAGTGAAAGCTATTGTCATTAACCCTTTTGATACTAACACACCTGAAACTGTCCCTGGGTCTATGGTAAAAACTTCCTGTTTGAAATTGATATAACTAAAGGGCGTAGCTGTGTGGTTAGAAGCTTGCTTCCCAACCACACGGTTCTGGGTTCAGTCCCACTGTATAGCATCTCGGGTTGACCAAAGCCTCCAGTGGATTTGGTAGACAGAAACTGAAAAGAAATCCCAGCGTATATATCTATATGTGTGTGTGTTTGTGCGTGTGTGATTATTTGTCCTCCACCACTGCTTGACAACCGGTGTTGGTGTGTTTACATTCCTGTAACTTAGCAGTTCAAAAAAGAGACCAATAGAATAAGCACCAGGCTGTAAAAAAGGTCCTGGGGTTGATTTGTTTGACTAAAACTCTTTAAGGCTGTGCCCCAACATGGCCACAGTCAAATGACTGTGAAAATCTCATGTTCATTTACATTAAAAACTAACGACAAGATTATTTTATTAATTACTTCATTATTTATTCATTATGACAGAGTGTAAGAGCCCCGAGAAAAAAGTTGGACATAAGAAGCATCAGATGTGGTGTGAGATGACTGTGCTGGTATGGTCATGTGTTGTGTATGGATGAGGACAGCTATGTGAAGAAGTGTCACACCCTAGCAGTAGAAGGAACCCGTGGAAGAGGTAGAAGAGGAAGACATGGGATGAGGTGGTGAAGCATGACCTTCGAATGCTGGGCCTCACAGAGCCAATGACAAACAACCGAGACCTTTAGAGATACGCTGTAATTGAGAAGACCCGGCAAGTCAAGTGAGATCGTAGCTGTGGTCGATGCCAGTGTCACATAACTGACCCGTTTAAAAGTACCCTTCAATCAATGAGTAATATGCTGTGCTTGAGAAGACCTGTTGAGTCAAGTGAAATTGTAGTCGAGGCCAATGCCATGTAAAAATAAAGGCAGTGCATTTCAGAAATATGGTAAGAAAAGGTTTGATGCACCACATGTAAAAGTAATGTTAACTGAAACTGAAATCAATGCAGCTGGAGCTGAGTCCGAGGTGTATACTCACACGGAGCCACGTAAGTATATTCTCAGTATTTAGTCACTTAAACATTGGGAACTGTTTATACAATTATAATGATTCTGTTAAAATACTCTATAGTGCAGGTCGTGTGTGCGTGTTTGTGTATATGCATGTGTAAGAGAGAGAGAGGGAGAGAATTGGAGAGAGAGGGAGAGAAGTGGAGAGAGAGAGAGAGGGAGAGAAGTGGAGAGAGAGAGAGAGGGAGAGAAGTGGAGGGAGAGAGAGAGAGAGAGAGAGAGAGAGATAACGAGATGAGAACATTATGTTAGCAGTAGATTGATATTCACAAGATTAAAAAGGTTGGCTGATATTGAAGAACTGCAATTATCTATTGAAATTCTACAAAAATGCACAAAGAAATTTTATCTTAATACCTGCGACACCAGTCCATGTTGTTTACACTTCTTTGATATAGTTGCCATAGATATTAATAAAATACTTCAATAGCCAAAAAAAAAAAAAAAAGTGCAATGGCCGAGCAAGATTTTTTGAGGAAGACTGGTAGCTGGCCATGCATGCAAGTCTTAGTATATGTTTGTGTCTGTGTGTATCCTTGTCTAGATATCACATCATCATCATCATTGAACATCCGCTTTCCATGCTGGCATCAGTTTGACTGAAAACTGGTAAGGCCAGGGAGCTGCACCAGGTTCCAGATTGATTTGGCTTGGTTTCTATGGCTGGATGCCCTTCCTAATGCCAACCACTCCAAGAGTGTAATGGGTGCTTTTTACGTGTCACTGGCATAGGTACAATTTACATGACATTGGCAACAGCCACAACTATGATTTCACTTGACTTGACAAATTTTCTCAAGCACAGCATATTGCCAAAGGACTTGGTCACTTATTGCCTCTGTGGTAAAGGAACATCATCATCATATAAGTTATGTTTGTTTCCAGCCTTCCACGAAAAACATGTCTGGCCATTGGGAAATATTACCTTCTTGGAAACAGGCAAGGGTTGGTGATAGGGAGAGCATCCAGCTGTAGAAAATCTGCCTCAATAAATTCTGCCTGATCCACACAAGCACGCAAAAGTGGACGTTAAATGATGATGGTAATCTGCCTTCATAGCTCCTCAATATCTACAAGTTCAGCAGGACTTTAAACAGTGTCCGAGTACTACCCATGCTGGTGTCATGTAAAAAACACCAACCACTTTACAGAGTAGACTGGGTGCTTTTCACACATCACCGTATATATATATATATATATATATATATATATATATACACACACACACACACACACATTGTATTAAAGAATAACAAATCTGTACTTTACGAAAAGTACTGAGTAATTCTACAATTTAATGTAAAATTGTTATATCATAAACACAAACATTTATGGGAGAGGTAGACCCAGGAAGACATGGGATGAGGTGGTGAAGCATGACCTTTGAATATTGGGCTTCACAGAAGCAATGACAAGCAACTGAGACCTTTGGAGATATGCCGTGCTCATTGAGAAGACCCAGTAAGCCAAGTGAGATGATAGTTGTGGCTGATGCCAGTGTTGCATAACTGGCCTGTTTAAAAGCACCCTTCAATCAATGGGCAATATGCCATGCTTGTGAAGAACTGTTGAACAGAGTGAAATTATAGTCGAGGCCGATGCCAGTGCTGCCTGACTGGCACCCGTGCCAGTGGCACACAACATTCTTGGAGTGGTTGGTGTCAGGAAGGGCATCCAGCAGTAGAAACCTTGCCAAATCAGATTGGAGCCTGGTGCAACCTCCCAGCTTGCCAGTTCTCAGTCAAACTGTCTAACCCATGCCAGCATGGAAAGTGGACGTTAAACGACAATGATGATGATGATTTACACACACAATAGGCTTCTTTCAGTTTCTATCTACTAAATCGCTTCACAAAGCTTTGGTCAACCCAGGACTATTGTAGAAGACTTGCTCAAAGTGGCACATAGTTGAAGTGAACCTGAAACTAGGTGGTTGGAAAGCAAACTTCAACTTCTTACCACACTGCTACACTTGTGCCTAATTATTTTTGTTGTTGCCGGAAGGAATTATGGAGAATTAGAGAGAATTATTAGTAAGGAAAAGAAAATCAAAACAAACATTTGTTATAATGTAATCAAATGTGCTAAGAGTTATCTGGAAAATGTAAAGTTTTCTTTCTTACCCGATCAACAACATGCTTGTAAATGAAACCATCCGAATTAAGGAACAGAGTGGATATGCCTTCAAAAAACCTGGAAATAAATTTAAGAGAAAATTGAATGAAAATATCGATATATTCACCCATTTATATAACAAATAAGCCAATGAAGGAGGCTCTATGTGGTCATTAGAAATAGTAGCCTGATTTCCCTCAAACCAAACTGAAAGATACATTGGGTAGTGTAGTCCTAGATAACTCTCAACCCTTTAGCATTCAGATAACGCTTATTTATTCACATTGTTTTAAATTAATCATCATTAGTTAACATCTGTTTTCCATGCTGGCATGGGTTGGATGGTGTGATTGGAGCTGGGCAGCTGCCTGGGCTTCATGTCTTTTGGCATGGTTTCTACGGCTGGATGCCTGTCTTAATGCCAACCACTTTGAATAGTGTACTGGGTGCTTTTATGCTGCACTGGTATGGATGCTTTTTACATGACACCAGCACCCATCAGCCCACAATATTAAGATTGCTCAGCCGAAGGAGGAGGCAGGTGACATATCTGTATGCAAGGACAACAAGATTTTACATAGCTTGACATACCTTCTCAAGCACAGTAAACTGCCAGAAGTCCGAGTCCCTTGTCATCCCTTCAATGAGGCAAAAAATCTAAAGATCCTTTCTCACTATTTCATGACACATCTTCCTGGATCTACCCCTTCCACACATTCCCTCCACAATTAGAAACTGGTACTTCTTGATATACCTGTCTCCATTCATGCATATTCAATGTGTTATCTTGTATCTTCAAGATTTCAACGATGTGATTGTTTATTTTTAGAATGATATTTTAGGGTAGGTGTGAGGGGCTGGATCTGGTCACTTTGAATGTAAAACAGGTCGAATATATGAGCCAGATACGGCCAGTTTAAATGCTAAAGGGTTACAGATGAGAGAGTTATACTTGGAATGCTTTTGATTGTAAGTTTGTGCAAATCAAGGGTGGCATAGGACTAAACAAATAATACTATCCAACAGAGATTGCACAGAAAATAGGACAAGTTTGTTATAGCAAAAGACACTTGCCCAAGATGTAATGCTGGTGTTTTCTACTACAGTTGAAGCTCGAATTTCCAAGCTAGGAGGCGTGTTGTATTTTTAAGCAAAACACTTCATTTCACTCCACAACAGCTAGGTGGGTGGGTGGAAAGTACAATAAACTGATGTCTTGTACTTGGTTGCTTATATGCCATGGAAACTGGAATAAGCTCTAGACCTAATGAGCCATTAAGGTTCACAACAGATTTAAGGCTGCTACTATAGCAGTGGGGGAAGGAAGGGAGGGGAGGTATTTACATGACTGAATCTGTATTTCCCTAAATCAGTCGAAAGGATGAATTTTCAGGTTATTAAGACCTTTTAAGCATTCAAGCAAACAGAAGTCTGTTTGGATGTGGTCTGGAGTGGTGATTGATACACAACTTTTTCTCAAAAGATGCTGATGAAAGTGGTCTACAGAGTTCATGAGGAAAACTTGATGGATGACTAAATGCAAATTTACTTTGAATTGTATTAAGCAACAACAGGACATAAAAGGCTGGTAGAGTCAGAGAAAATGCTTAGTGGCATTTCTTTGGCACTCTATGTTCTGAGTTCGAATCCTGCAGTAGCCAACTTTGCATTTCCTCCCTTCAAGGTTGAAAAAATAAAGCATTAGTCACAAAATATTTGGCTTGATGTAATTTACTTTTTCCCTCCCCTCAAGATAGTAGGCCTTGAACCCTGCAAATGACAGTTCCTTGTTCAGGAAGTATGCTATGATCTTGGTCACTTTTATGCCAGGGAAACAGGGTCACCAGCCTTATGAAACTTAAGGCTTGGAAAAAGGGGACAAAAAAAAGAAAAAAGGACATAAAACTTGTGGATGACAAAAACTTTAGTATGTACCACTGATCCACCTGGACTAATGTTATGCACTGCAGGTCTAAATGGTTTCATTATGTAGTACTGGCACAGCTCATTGTAAGATGTATTTGTGCTTGGCAGAAGGTTAACAACTGTTTAAAGAAGTTTCTGGTCCTCTTTCAGAGGCTGTTTTTGGCTCTATTGTAAGATATTTATCTACAAAGAGGGTCCGTGACTAAGTTCGAATAATTCAGCTGTTATATGAAAGGAGACTAAGTTCAATAATGTGCAGCAAAATATTAAGTTTTTAATCAATTGTAATATTTAAAAAAAAAATAACTTAAAAACACGAGAGAGAGAGAGAGAGAGAGAGAGAGAGAGAGAGAAAGAGAGTGGGGGTTGAAGCACAACTCGTTTTGAAACAAAATTTTCTGATAAAAATGTTAAGTCTTCTATATTTTGATTTAAAGAATTTCCGTTGCAGTTCATAACTCCATAACTGAAACTTTTAGCTTCTCCGTCAGATACAGACACACACATAAACAAGAAGAAACGAGGAACAACAATTTAAAATCTGAAAGGAGATAGCGCACAATTGGTAACACTATTAGTTGTCTCCCTTGAAATAAAAAAAAAATTATGCCACTATTTAAAGAATAGTTATCGTTCTTTAACCAAATAGCAAGGTCTGCAATCGCTTAAAGAAAGCGTAATTGTATGCAATTTTCACCTACGAATCTAATCAAATTAATATTTTCGTTAAATAAATAGAAACATTATGAGCCTATCTCAAGGTAGAAGGTTGAAAATAAATTACAGAACATGATAAATATTATCATACGGAAAATCCGAAGATTACTATATACATAACTCGCTCAATAGTGTTTTTTTTGTTTTCTCCGCTACTGGATACAATCCCAGTCGGAACACTTGAGATGAACTTATCTCAACTCGCGTCACCCAGTACTAAACAATTCTTCGTTCTGAGTACTTAGTTCCGATAGAATATCATTTATTTGCCATACAACTCCAACCGATAAACAATAATATCATTATCTTTATATCAATGAAGGCAGCAAGCTGGCAGAATCGTTAGTGTGCCAGACAAAATGCGTGCCATGCCGCTGAGGTAGACTTTGTCTTTCATCTTCCAGGGCCGATTAAATAAGTAAGTTGAGCGCTGGAGTCGATGTAATTAAGTTTCCAGTCCCCTCTCAATTGGTTGCCATGTGCTATAAATTAGAAAGAAGGCAGTAAAAGGCAGCGAGCTAGCAGAATCGTTAGCACATCAGGCAAAATGTTTAGCAGCATTTTATCTGTTCTGAGTTCAAATTTTGCTAATGTTGACTTTGCCTTTCAGAGAGTTGGCAGAATCATTAGAACAATGTACTGGCTCTTCATATTCATCATCATTATCATTTAACATCCGTTTTCCATGTTGGCATGGGTTGGACGGTTTGACCAGCTGAAGGGCTGTTCAGGCTCCATGTCTGTTTTGGCAAGGTTTCTATGGCTGGATGCGCTTCCTAATGCTAACCACTCTATAGAGAACAACATTTAGACAAAACTACTTTACCTCAACTGGTCCAGATCTCTTTAATATTATGCCAAAATATGTCAAAATGGAAACGGATCCCATAAAATTCAAAAGTTCTCTAGACAAATTCCTCCAAAATATTCTGGACCAACCTCCTATACCAGGATATATCTCCAACAATAACTCTTTGCTAGAGTGCACCATGGTGCCCCATATACGATTAAAACATTTCACCAGGTGGTGCTATTAAGTTAGACATGGCCTGGGCCTATACTGGTCGAAACCTATCAAAATTATTATACCTGGCTACGACTCACTCAGCAAGAACTTCCTACTCGAATAGACTATGATACCACAAAACTTGACTTAAAAAAGGATTTAGCTAATCCTATCAGGTGGTGCTATTAAGTTAGACATGGCCTGGACCAATCTTTGGTTGAAACATATCTAAGTTATGTACTGGGTGCTTCTTTGCAGCACCAGCATGGGTGCTTTTCGTGTGGTACATTATGATTTCAACCAAATTCAACTTCTGCGTTTCATCCTTCTGGGGTTTGAGAGGATTTGGTAAACAGAATACAATGGCACTGAAATGCATAAGACCAGGGACCACATGTGAATTTGTATTCTCACTGAAACTCTGAAGATGAATTATACACCTCAACAATGAATGACAACTACATCTATGGTGTCCATGCTATACAACATGCTTGCTCTCTCAGTGGGGCATTTATCAAATTTACAAACTGGATGTTTGGGCTGCTGGCAGAAGCATTACTTTGACTGTTGGATGGGGGTCATCATTTGTGAAGAACATGGTGAAGTTGTTGGTCGGAGCGGGCTCAACTGTCCCCAGGTGAATGCCACTGTAAGTACAAGTGTCTTCCTTACCACACAGTCACATTGGTGCTGGTCAATCTTTCAAAAAAAAAAAACAGAAAAAACCCAAACCTTGCTCAGGCCTGTACAGACAGATGCAAACACATGGCTGACCCTAACTGAAAGAGACCTCAGAACAGTAGCCTTACAATGTAAGGGTGCCTACAATGCTATGGACATTACTCCATATTACTCAGATTAATGATTAAAAAGAAAATACATCATCATCATTGTCGTTTAACGTCCGCTTTCCATGCTAGCATGGGTTGGACGATTTGACTGAGGACTGGTGAAACCAGATGGCTACATCAGGCTCCAATCTGATTTGGCAGAGTTTCTACAGCTGGATGCCCTTCCTAACGCCAACCACTCAGAGAGTGTAGTGGGTGCTTTTTACGTGCCACCGGCACGAAGGCCAGTCAGGCGGTACTGGCAATGGCCACGCTCAAAATGGTGTATTTTGTGTGCCACCCACACAAGAGCCAGTCCAGGGGCACTGGCAACGATCTCGTTCGAAAGTCCTTACACATGCCGCGGGCACAAGTGCCAGAAAGGCAACGCTGGGCACACATAAAAAATAAATTCAAAAAATATTGTACGTACTGGGATTCTGATTTTAATGAGCTGCGATAGGTCCATGGCATAAAATTCCAAATCTGTAATGTTTTCAGCTGTGGTAGGCCACTGACCCGCCAATGCAGACGAATAGAAGCAGTCTCAGGTTTGATTGAAATGTTGAGGATGCTCATTTGAAGGTGGGCATATTTCATATGTGACAGCATTCTCACTTTTACCAACTCCAACATGTAGGCACGAATTCCTCTGAAAAATGAAAAACAGTATTTAGTTTAGTTTTCCCCTCTTAATCTCATCCATCTACATTCTGTTTCATACTGGCATGGAGTGGGTAGATCTGTAATAAACTCGTTCACATGTTTTACTAGACCTCACATGTAATGTCCACTAAGCTTACATGTCTCAGGTCTTTTCTTTCAACTACTGCAGAACCTCTACATGGCTGAATCTCTCTTAGATCACATTCTATATGTTAAATAAAGATACATTAATTAAGATGTAATAACCCTTAAATATATGGGATAGTCATGGTTGGAATGCCTTTGATTGCAGATTTTCTCAATCAGAGCTCCCATGGGGCAAAATAACAACTACATGTAATTCACTCCAGAAATCATCATCACCATCATCATATATAATGTTTGTTTTCCATGCTGGCATGGGTTGGATGGTACGACAGGAGCTGGCAAGCCAGAGAGTTGCATCAGGCTCCAATTGTCTGCTTTGGCATGGTTTCAACAGTTGGATGCCCTACCTAAACCCAACCACATTTCAGAGTGTACTGGGTGCATTTTTTTGATATCAGCACCTGTTCTAGAAAAACAAAAAAGAATTTCATCAAAAACTGGCTATAAGTAGTTGGAAGCTAATAAGATTCAATGTTTGAACTTGATTGCTCAGTGTTATCTTATAGAACTTGCACTTACATCTCCAAGCAGTTGTAACAACCTAATAAAGAATGTCTTTGAGAATGGTTGAAAAAAGACCATTCACAGCTATGGAATGTACATCTTTCTGCACATCTTTCTTCACCGATATGTAAATAGCTTTTAGGATAGAAGAAAATAGGAGGTTAATCTAAAAGGTATCTGTAACCAAACAGATGTGTGCAGCCGTATGCATGTGTAAGTATGATAATGTGCATTGCATGAATGCAAATGTGAGTGAATAGAGAAATAGCAAATATTGTTTTTGAAGATACCTGTGTATTTGAGCAGGTTTGTTTGTTCTGCTTTTCAACACTAGCATGAATTAGATGAATACATTATCAAGGCAATGTTTTACAGTCAGATGCCCTTCTTGTCAATTTTGCAAGCTCAATGCTTAGGAGTGTCAACAAATATTCTCGTTTGTAGCTCAGTGACTTTCATGCAGAGCATAGAATGTA
Organism: Octopus bimaculoides; assembly: GCF_001194135.2. Lineage (NCBI taxonomy): Eukaryota > Metazoa > Mollusca > Cephalopoda > Octopoda > Octopodidae > Octopus > Octopus bimaculoides. The sequence continues at coordinate 135,451,971 of NC_068981.1, forward strand.
AACACGCATACAGACACATGTATATATATATACAATGAGCTTCTGTACACTTTCCACATGTACTGAATTCACTGCCAACACACTGGTTGGTCTATGGCTACAGTAGAAGACACTCATTCAAGGTGCCATGCAATAAGAATGAAACTAAAACCATACTTTTGAGAAGCAAATTCTTGCCAAGTTACAGAGAGGGTCATAGCCCAACTAATTAGGGAGCGAATCAATTTAGATGAGATGCAGTTTGGGTTCGTGCCAGGTAAAAGCACTACTGATGCCTTATTTCTAGTGAGACAGTTGCAAGAGAAATACCTAGCCAAGGATAAACCTCTGTACCTGGCTTTCGTTGACATGGAGAAAGCCTTTGACAGGGTCCCCCGATCCCTTATCTGGTGGTCAATGAGGAAACTTGGGATAGAAGAATGGCTAGTGAGAGCTGTGCGAGCCATGTACAGAGATGCGGCCAGTAAGGTGAGGGTTGGAAATGAGTACAGCAATGAATTCCGGGTAGAGGT
>NC_068981.1:135453986-135469475 GCF_001194135.2 Octopus bimaculoides
GTTTTCGTGCGGGTGACACGTAAAAGCACCCACTACACTCTCTGAGTGGTTGGCGTTAGGAAGGGCATCCAGCTGTAGAAACTCTGCCAAATCAGACTGGAGCCTGGTGTTGCCATCCGGTTTCACCAGTCCTCAGTCAAATCGTCCAACCCATGCTAGCATGGAAAGCGGACGTTAAACGATGATGATGATGATGATGATGATGTCCAGCAGAGAGAGAGAGAGAGAGAGAGAGAGAGAGAGAAAGAGAGAGAGAGAGAGAGAGAGTGTTTGTGCATGCATGATAACAAGGTATATAAACCCCAGATGTTTTACAATAACAATACAGAGTCAGTATAAGTTCTTATAACAAACAGACCAAGGTTCTAGTCAAGAGATCCTTATCTTTGGGTGAAGAAGAGAAATGTGTTAGCTAAGAGTTTTTAAACATTTTAGAACATGCGTGTGTGTAAAGCAGTCAACTTACTTGCGGGTGATTTTCCTTCCCCAGAAGTTATTGACAAATACCACATCTGGATGATAGATTCGATAATCATGTGGTTTCTTGAAAAATTGTGGTACCTGGAAATTAAAAGACAATTTAGTTACACAAGGGTACTCAATAGCTTAGAGTGTTCGGACCTAATTAGATTAATAATGATAACTTTGCAAACTGTTTCCTCATCTTGGAAGTATTGGACATGATTCTGTTGAAATTCTCTCCTTTCTTCATCAGCTCGAGGTTCTGAGCTTGGAATCATTATTTTACCAACTGGATCTGAAATTCTGCCAACTGGCATCCAAGTTTGATCCCTAGTTCCAGAACAATCATGTAATCCATATAAAGAGAGGTTGGTTGGTCAGTTGGTTTATTACGTGTTGTTATTGTTCATTCAGTAACATGTAGCTGAAATTCAAATTAAGACTATTGTAATACCACTATGAATGGCTTAAAACCTTGAAAAAGCTAGTTGGCAAGGCAAGTATTTTTCATTGATTAAAAACAAAACAGTTTATAACAATAACTCTCGTAAATTTTCAATATTGTACAGTAAAAAAGCAGCGAGCTAGCAGAAAAGTTAGTGTGCCGGACGAAATGCTTAGCGGTATTTCGTCTGTCTTTACATTCTGAGTTCAAATTCTGCCGAGGTCAACTTTGCCTTTCATTCTTTCGGGGTTCATAAATTAAGTACCAGTTGTGTACTGGGATTGATCTAATCAACTGGCTCTCTCCCTCAGTCCCATTGAAACTTCAAGACTTCTTAAGGCAACTGGAAATCCCATGCAAGATTGATGTCTTGCAAAAAGCAGCTTAATTGGGTACAGCACACATCTTAAGGGAAGTATTATCTGTCTGAGGTTCTTGTTGTGACTTGACAGATGACTAAAGACTCCGGTGCACTTTTACCTACACTGTGTTAGAAAGGAATAATAATAATGATTTTAAATTTTGGCACAAGGCCAGCAATATTGGGGGAGGGGTAAGTCAATTATATTGACCCAGTGATCAACTTGGACTTAGTTTATTGACTCCAAAAGGATGAAAGGCAAAGTCAACCTCAGTGGAATTTGAACTCAGAATGTGAAGACAGACAAAATACTCAAAGCATTTTGCTTGATATACTAATAGTTCTGCCAGCTTACCACCTCAACCTTTTAGCATTCAAATTCTTCTTTCAAATGTAATGTCTTTTCATTCACATTGTTTTTAATTATTTGTGGATTATTTTGTAGCTTTGAAATTCTGATGATGTAATTGTATATTTTTAGAATAGCATTGAAGAGTATGTGATAGGTTGGATCTGGTTAGTTAGAACATAAAACAGATAGCATATTTGGGCCAGACATGGCCAGGTTAAATGCTAAAGGGTTAATAATAATAATAATAATAATCCTTCCATCTATAGGCACAACACCAGCAATTTTAGGGGTGGGGGCTAGTAAATTTCATCGATGTGGCATGGGGAAAGCACCTTTCAAGTGTTGGGCCTCACGGGGGCAATGTTGAATGACTGAGACCTTTGGCATTATGTTGTGCTTGAGAAGAAGACCCATCAAGCCAAGTGAAATCACAGTTGAGGTGGATACCGGTGTCATGTAAAAGCACCCATTACATTCTTGGAGTGGTTGGCCTTAGGAAGGGCATCCAGCTGTAGAAAACCATGCTGGAGTCTAGTGCAGCTTTCCAGCCTTTGTAAAACTGTCCACTCCATAGCAGCATGGACAACGGATGTTAATTGATGATGATGACCCCAATAGGATGAACGGCAAAGTCAGTCTCTGTGGAATTTGATCTCAGGAAGTAAAGAAAATAGAAATGCTGTTCAGCATTTTGTTTGTCGTGGTAACAAATCTATTAGCTTGCTGCGTTGACAATAATAAGGGGGTCATCACCGTTTTTGTTTTCCAGTGAACTACAAAAAAAAAAAGCATTTTTAACAGCCATTAGGCATTTACCCAACAGCTCAATTATACAATATATGTATGTGTACAACTGGTGATTTACTTAGACCTATCATAAGCTGAAGGACTCATGAAGCCAGAGTTTAACCTGATTTTCACAGCATATAAATGAGGGAAGCACCAATCTGTTGTTGCAGAGTTAAATTTCCAGTTATTGCTAGAATTTATTGACTGCAGCAGAGTAGACTGGACTGCCTTGGTCTTGGAATCAAAACTATGACCTGATGATTGTGATTGCAACATCTTAACCACTACTAAACCATGTGCTTTCACATTTTTAGTAGTACAAAAAGAAAGAAAAAGAAAAAAAAAAAAACCTAACCCCACACAGAATCTAAAGAATTTGGTGCTCCTCTGTGTGGCTGCAAAAATTACTGATTTTTTTTTTTATGCTGCAGAAATAAGAGGAATCTGACATTTAAGGATTATCACTCAGAAGTGAAATTTTCTCTCTCTCTCTCTCTCAGATGATGGAAACATCAGATCTCCCATCTCCACTCCCTTGCCATACAAACTTATCAAAAATCACCATGTATTGCAGAGAATGAGGTGATGTACTGACTGGTGATAATGAAAGAAAGCAAAGAAAAAACAAAAAAAAAGCAGAAAAGATCTCAGATTAATAGTTATATTCAATAACAAGCATGATCATTGGTAGAACCCAAGTTTGTATTTAAGAGTAGTGGAAAAATAAAATAAAAAAAGAACCCTGATAACCAAACCTTGCTCAATGAATATTTCATCAGAAATAAAATGTTAATTTCTATTGTTTCTTAAAAAAAAAAAAAAAAATTTTTTTTTTCTCTCTCAATATTATGGAAAATTTTGTCTTTTTACATACACACACAGTCATCATTTTAATGCCTACTTTTCCATGCTTGCATGGATCAGACAGTTCACTGAGGTAGATTTTCTATGGCCTTTCCTGTTTCCAAACAAAGTAGTATTTCCTCATGGCCAGACATGCTTTTATGGAAGATTAGTGATTAAAACTCCTTGTGTGATGTCAATAAAAAAAGTAACACAAACACACACATTATATCTATATATAGACATAGTAGGTGATATTATAGATTTAGAAACATATGCTTGTTGCTGGTACTACATCAAAAGCATTGGTGCTGGTGCCACATAAAAAGCACCCAGCACACTCTGTAAAGTGGTTGGCATTAAGAAGGGCATCCAGCTGTAGAAATCATGCCAGAACAGACAATGGAGTTGGTAGTAGCTCCAGTCAAACCGTCCAACCCAAGCCTGCATAGAAAACGGATTTTAAATGAAGAGGACGAGGAGGAAGAGGATAATACATACACATACATGCACAACTCGATCAGCTCAGGGCTGTAGAAGATGATATATGCACATAGCTGTACATAGTGGAACTTAACTTCTTAACCACACACCCACGTCTGTGCTTTTATGTATCTGATTTACATCTATTTTCCAAGGCTTCCATGGATGGGATGACATAATTTTCTGAAGCTAGTCTTTTTATAGCCAGATGCCCTTTCTATGGTTAATCACTCAACCACAGCGTAGGAAGTAAAACTATTTTTGCTCATTTTGTCAGTCAACTAGAACAGTGCTTTGCAACCTTTTTCCATTTGCAGTACATTTATATTATTTTCAAAATTCGGCTGCACGCCAGAACTAAAAATATAACTAACAGTATAAAGAAAAAAATTATATTGAGGTTACACTGTGACACACCTAGCATCATCTTGTGGAACACCAGTGTACTGCAGCATACTGGTTGTGGAGCACTGAACTAGAACAGATAGAAGTATAACATAAAGGCTGAATATTTACCTGGGTTTGAACTGATGTCTTATTGATACCTTAACCTTACAATCACACACACACTATTCTACACCCTTCCAGAATCCTGCATGACTCGGTTGATCTGGCTTTTGGGCATTTCTTTTTACAGTGATATGTTCTATCTATATATATATATCTTTCCGAGCAACACCACCTCTGCCCTTGTTTACCACAGAATTACATTCATCTCTACCCACATCTGTTATTCTCCTCTTAGACACTTATGAAATTAACCCCCTCTCCCTCCTGATCCATTGTCTGTATTTTTCTCTTATACTTACCTCCTTGTACTGGAGAGCTCTATTTGGCATTTTGTCACCCCCATCTTTATCTTCTTCCCAGTCACTCCCATCCTTACATAATCAAGGGTAACCACATATTTTCCTGATAGCAAGACATGTGTGCTTCTCCCACTATTCTACTCCAGCCTCTCAACACCTGACATAAAGCTACCTTCCCTTCTCAAATACACTCCAAAGGACTTTAATCAGTTTATATTATTGTATGTTACTTTGCAACATCACTAGTGCCATGAAAAAAGCACCCAGTACACACTGTAAAGTGGTTGGCATTAAGGAGGACATCCAGCCGTAGAAAGTATGTCAAAACTAACGTTGGAGCAGCCCTGTGGCCATTGGATCTTGTCAAACCGTCCAACCTATGCCAGCATGGAAAGTGAACTTATGATGACATTGATGATATGAATGAAATAAAAACTATTGACATTACAAATATTTTCCCACTAAAAGGAGAAATAATGCAAAACAGTTTAACAATAATTACAAATAATTTTTTTTTTTTATTGTGTACATTTAATTCTAAAAATACTTGTAGAAATCACCTTGAGATTATCATTATTTGCAGAACCATCCCATAAAAGGCCAGTTTGGGAATATGTAACACTATAATGACAGATGTAAAACAGTAAATTACAAGTAGTGAATTAATTAATTGCTTTGCAAAGCAGAATTAAGTCAATTGAGTGTAATATGGCTGCATGATTAACAAATCTACCTCACAATTATAGAGTTTTAACATCAATCACACTGAGTGGAACTGTGGTTACCCCAAACATTCATCATCATTTACTATCCACTTTTCATACTGGCATGGGTCAGATGAGATTTGTTGAGGCAGACTTATTTTACAGCTGGATGCCCTTCCTGTTGTCAACCCTCACCGGTTCCCAAGCAAGATAATATTTTCCCATGGCCAGGTATGTTTTGCATGAAAGACTGGAAATTAACCCCATGATGACGGTTTTTTTTATCAGGCAACTAGGTTACACTGATAGTAATCATCTTGAATGAGATCAACAATTAGTGTACGACAACGGTTCATGCGTATATTTATGTCAACCGCTTTAAAGCATGTACTGTTTATTTATGTAAGCTGTCACCATTGGTGTAGCTGGATGCGACTGTAAATTCTGCGAAGAACCAGAAGAATTTGCTGAACACATACGAATTTGATAGGAAGCCATAGTGGAAATGGTGGTGTAACCACCAAAACTGCTGCTTTTATACTATTATGGTGATGAAGTCTCGAACCGAGTTGAAAATATTTACATGAAGAATCTAACAAACCTATCAGATTCCTTGAAATTTGCACAGTGACCTCTATTATCGATTCCGTGTGTGATAGCAGATATACAAACAAGTACAAAACCACAGCAGATAGGGCTATGTATATTTTCATCATCTGATACAAAATGAGTACACAGTGCACATAAATTTATGTCAACCAATGTTATGGGGTTAACAAACTTACTTGTATGATGACAAGGATATTTGTTTACAATCATTACAAGATGTCAAGACAAGGGAACACACACACAAAATTGCCACTTTACTATTGTAGAAAACAGAACTGATGAGAGAGAAAACATCATAAGAATTCAGTAAAGTTTTGCAGCCAGGCAAATACTTACAATTGTTATTAATTTTTCTTTCATTAAAATCAACTGTTCCTCAGATGGTCCACCAGTATTTTGTTTTTTGGGGGGTGTCTTATTTGCATTGCTTGGACTTCTGGTGAAGAGGTCAACTGAAGAGTTAACTACTGCATTATCAATTGCTGGCTTTAAAGGACAGAGACAACTTCCTTTATTCAATGCCATAGTTTGTTTCGGTGTGTTAGAAAATGGAAAAGCCATCATTAGGTAAGAAGTTTTAGAGCTAGGCAATGATTGCACAAAATTATTTTTAGTCGGCGACACCATTTGTTCAGCCGATGAAAGCTGCGAAGGAAATATACATTTATAGTCTTTGGGAATAAATACATTTGAGGAATATTGGCTAAAGTTGGATATATCAATTAAGCTATTGTTGAAAGGCTCCACATACACTGAAAGACTGTAGTTGGATTTTAATTCAGATAGAGGCAAACTCTCAGTTTTGTTGCTTAAATAAAATCCTGATGCTGGCTTTTTCTTTCTCTTATTACTCTTTTTAATGCCATCAGCATAAAATTCATTGTAGAAACTTTCTTCTATAAACTTCGTGTTTCTCCAATTTAAAAGCTGCAAAAATAAATTTAAAAAGTGTTACGAATAAAATCTATTAATTTTTTTTGTTTTTTTTGTAACGGAAATCAACAATCAAAATAACATTAAATTTTCTACTCCTCATGACAAGTTCCCTGCCCACTTTTTGTTGGGTTTTACTAATCAAAATAATTTCTAAACTGAAGAAGTAAACATTCCAAGAATAGTTGCACTTTACACAAATATGGGAAGAAGTAGTGAAGACTGATCTCAGGACACCGACCTTTATGATGATGATGATCATCATCATCATTTTAACTACTATTTTTCCATGCTTGCATGGGTTAGACTGAGTTTATTGTGGAGGGTTTTCTACAGCTGGATGTTCTTCCTATTGTCAAACTTCACATATTTCCAAGTAAGGCAAAATATTTCCCCATGGCCAGCATGTTTTCACAGAATATTGGAAATGACTGACAGCCATTTACAACAATCATGTGATGTCAAGACAAGGAGACACAAACACACACACACACACACACAATGGGCTTTTTTCAGTGTCTGTCTACTGAATCCACTCACAAAGTTTTGGTTAGCATGGGGCTATAGTAGAAGACACCTACCCAAGGCGCCACACAATGGGACTGAACCCATGATTGCTAGTGACTGCAAAAAGTGCCAAGATGATATACTTGAACAGACCCAAACAATTAATGCCAATATGGAAAAAAAAAAAAGTATGAATATAAATGATGTTGTTATCAGAAGTAGAAGTTAAAAATGTATATAGAATTTATTTTTGGAAGACATCAAAATTAAATGAATTAGATTTAACATAGAATCTCTAAAATATGATTTATTTATAAAATCAATTTCCCCTCAAACCATCCCAAAGCGACACAGCAGTTATGACCTAGTTAGCAACAAAAATATTTAATTAAATGACACCTAAATTACCAAGCTGTGCTACCATGGAATGTTGATATTAACCAAACTCTGACATACATTAATGTATGCAGTGAGTGTGAGATAGTGTAATTGGCAAGGACTAATGTATTTGGTTTAATCTATTCAGTGATGCCAGAAAAAGCAGAAAACAATGGCTAAGATTTTACTATTTCAGTGGTGGAATGAGTACAATTAATAGACAGATTAGCAAATTGCACTTGATGCTCCTTGCATTAAATGTGTTAATATTACCTTAACTATTGTTTTTTTTTGGAGATATTCCTAAGTAATTTTTCTTAGTGATTGTAAAAAAGAAAGAAAAGAAAAATGCTAATTTCCATGCCCCCATAATATTCCACATTTATATAAGGAACAATGTTTTACAATTACTAAGTGAATTTTTTGTCACTACTCTGGCAAAGTCTATGCATTGTTGAAGAGGTGTAATATGTCTGAAACATGTCTGAGTTGTTTCCCATATTTTATTTAAATTATTTCAGCCAGGAAGAAAGACAGTGTCCAGGATTTTACAGAGTCTCTGAGACTGGGGAGAGGGAGAGGGAGAGAAGGAGGAAAGTATCTTCAAACTGATCCAAATGTTTGCAATACAGTGGGCTCTGTTAAACATGCATCCAAGATGCCAGGTGGTTGCGTTAAACTGGGCAATGGATCAAGCCTACCACCTAAGCAGGCTATGGTAGGATTTGATCGCAGAACACACACTGCAAGGTCCAATGTTTTCATGGGTCCACTAATCCATTGCCTAGGTTTTCTGAAGTTCTACATCAGTGGTTCCCAAACTTTTTTGGGCTGCTGCCCCCTTGACACCCAGGCCCCATTCCTAACACCTCCATCCCAACTAACCATCACAAACATAGACCTGTTTCTGAAGCAAATTCAAAGCAACTATATTTCACAAATAAAACTTAACCTAATGAACCCATTATTTTGTTGTTTTTACATGAATCGCCCTGATTTTTACATGAATTGCTACCCCATTATAACCCCACTTCAACGCCCCCTTCGAACTTTCCACCACCCCAGGGGAGCAATACCACCCACTTTGGGAACCACTGCTCTACATTGAATAAATAAATTAACATACAGGTGCAGGCATGGCTGTGTGGTTAAGAAGCTTTGCAACCATATGGTTTTGGGTTCAGTCTCATTGCATGGCACCTTTGGCAAATACCTTCTGTAACTCTGGGTCAATCAATGCTTTGTGAGTGAATTTGGTAGACAGAAACTATGTGAAAGACTGTCGTATATGTGTAGGTATGAGCGTGTACATGTACCTTTCTTTGTCCTACCCCACTTGACAACTGGTGTTGGTTTGTTTACATCCCTGTAATTTAGTGGTTTGGCAAATGAGACTGACAAAATAAATACTAAACTTTAAAAAATAAGTACTGGGTTTTGATTTGTTCAGCTAAAATCCTTGAAGGTGGTACCCCAGCATGGCCACAGTCCAATTAATTAAACAAGATGAAAGATATCAATCTTATGTGCTTTTGTTTTTGATTTTAGGCCATATCAACTTGTATGTGGACGAGGTGGATAAGGTGGTGAAGCATGATCTTCGAATATTGGACCTCACAGACGCAATGACAAGTGACCGAGACCCTTGGTGATATGCTGTGCTTGAGATGACTCATCAAGCCAAGTGAAATCGAAGATGTTGCCGAGGTCATGTAACTGGCACCCGTGCTGGTGGCATGTATAAAGCACCCATTACACTCTAAGAGTAGTTGGTGTTAGGAAGGGCATCCAGCCATAGAAACCATGCCAAACCAGACTGGAACTCAGTGCAGCTCTCCAGCTTACCAGTTCCAGTCAAACAGTCTAACCTATGCCAGCATGGAAAGCAGACACTAAATGATGATGATGATGATGTACATGTGTAAGAGAGAGAGAGAGGGGGGGAGAGAGAGAGAGAGAGAGAGAGAGAGAGAGAGAGAGAGAGAGAGAGAGTGTGTGTGCATGTGCATCTGTTTACATTTGCACTTCTGTGAAAACCATAAGTTACAAGTGGCGAAGTACTATTTTTCATGTCAACAAATTGTCTGCTGGTTTCGTGCCTTTGAAAATGTGTGATGTAAGAGATACTTAACTTGAAAAACAAGTAAGGGTAAGTGACAGGAAGGGCATCTGGTTGTAAGAAAATGTCATAATATTAGTTAACTCTTATAACTAAAACGGATAAAAATGGATGGATTCTATTATTCAAATCTAGTGGCTCCTGTTTTATTCCATTGTAACATAGAATGTGACAAGGCCAGCTCTTTGAAATATGGGTACAACTTATTTTTACAAGTTGAGTAGAATGGAATAACATAAAATAAAGTGTTATGCTTAACCATTTAGTTTTCAAATTATTTTGTCAAGTGTAATGCTTATCATTCATGTTGATTTAAATTAATCATGCATTATCATGTAGCTTCAAAATTTCAAAGTTGAGATTGTTTATTTTTAGCATGGCGTTGTAGGTTAGGTGTGAGAAGCTGGATCCAGTCAATTTGAATGTAAAACAGGTAGAATATTTTGGGCCGGATATGGCTGTTTTTTTTTTTTTTTTTTTTTTTTTTTTTTTCTTCTTATTTTTTTAAGCATTCACTCGTTACAAGGTCCTTAGACCACTGAAAACGTAAGAGCTACTAGAATAAAATGGGCGCTAGACAGAAGTCAATAGGTGACGATGTACATTAGACTTAAAGGACAGGAGGTTATATTGAAGAGGAAAACAAGACTGTGGAAGGGAATTCCAAAGTTCAGAGATGTGAGGGAAGAAACTGGTACTGTAAAGTGCTTTACGACACTTGGGAGGTTGCACAGTATACTGATGAGAAATGGATGCAAGTCTAATTGATCACTGATAAGTTCTTAAACTAGAAACCAGAGAAGAGAGCTCAGCTGAACAATGTCCATGAAAATGCTTATAGAAAAGAGACAAGAAAGCCACATGACAACGATAAGAGAGTGAATCCAATTTAGAAGAAAGATCAGGACCAATAGCATTACAAATACGGTATTGAATGTGGTCCAACAGAGTTAAGCAATCCGCAGGGGCACCTGCCCATATGTGACAACAGTAGTCAATGCAGGGGCGAATGGTGGACTTGTAAGAAGTTTTTGCAAGACGAAAAGATGTTTAAAAGAGTAGAGTGAGTACTTCCAGCTATGCATTACAAAATGACATTCCAATAAACAATAGTAAGAAAAGAAAGAGAATTTCAAAATCCACTCATCATCATCGTCGTCATTGTTTAACATCTGCTTTCCATGCTAGCATGGGTTGGACGGTTTGACTGAAAACTGGAGGTCTGGGAGGCTGCACTAGGCTTCAATCTGATTTGGCAAGGTTTCTACAGCTGGATGCCCTTCCTAACACCAACCACTTGACAAAGAGTGTAATGGGTGGCTTTTACGTGCCACTGGCATGGGTGCCAGTCATGTGACACTGGCATTGGCCATGCTTGAATGGTGTTTTTCATGTGTCACCGGCATGGATGCCAGTCAGGTGGCACTGGCATCAGCCACGCTCGAATGGTGCTTTTTACGTGCCAATCAGGCGGCACTGGCATCAGCCATGCTTGAATGGGGCACTTTATGTGCCACCAGCACGGGTGCCAGTCAGGTGGCACTGGCATCAACTACACTCGAATGGTGCTTTTTACGTGCCACCTCTCTATCAATGGATATTAAATACAATGGTAAAAGAATTTATGGTTGTCTTTAAATGAAATGAAAAAGAAAAAACAATAATAGAGAACAGTAAAAATGTAAATTTTAAGCAATGACTAGTTTCTATTTTTGTTACCCTTTCAGCAATTTTTTCTTAGATTAGCTTACGAGGTGGTATCAAAAAATTCCCAGAGTGGCTTTGTGGTAAGTAGCTTGCTTACCAACCACATGCTTCCGGGTTCAGTCCCACTGCGTGGCACCTTGGGCAAGTGTCTCCTACTATAGCCTCGGGCTGACCAAAGCCTTGTGAGTGGATTTGGTAGACGGAAACCGAAAGAAGCCTGTCATATATATGTGTATATATATATGTATGTGTGTGTATATGTTTGTGTGTCTGTGTTTGTTCCCCCAACATTGCTTGACAACCGATGCTGGTGTGTTTACGTCCCTGTAACTTAGTGATTCGGCAAAAAGAGACCGATAGAATAAGTACTAGGCTTACAAAGAATAAGTCCTGGGGTCGATTTGCTCGACTAAAGGCGGTGCTCCAGCATGGCTGCAGTCAAATGACTGAAACAGGTAAAAAGAGTCAAAAAGTTCCCATGGTTGTGTGCACAGTGAAAGCTACCAGAGACCTTCCTGAGGCAGAGTGCTGAGTAACATTGCTGTGTTTACATTGCAAGTTGAGAAATTTGTGTTTTTGTGATCATGTGTATGCTGTAGTCTGTGGTTTTTGTCATGGACAAGAAGTTGGAACCAAGAGCCACAAGTTTAGCTGAACAAACTGACCCCCAGGACTTATTTTCTAAAAAAATCTGATACTTATTCTATCATTCTTTTTTTTGCTTAACTGTTAAATTACATGGAATGTAAACAAACCAACACTCATCAAGAGGTGGAAAGTGTGTGTGGGAGGGGCAACACAAATATATATGACAGGTTTCCATACAGTCGTCTCTGTCAACCAAATTTACTTGCAAGACATTAGGAGACACTCGCCCAAGGTACAGTGGTTACAAGGTGAGCTTCTTAATCACACAGCCATGTCTGTGCCTGTTTATCCATAATGAGAAATAATTTACTAATTCAATGGGAACAAATTACAGTTTATCTCTCATCCTACAAAAAGGACAGCTTCTCTGATTCTGTCTGCAACAAGCCTATCATTTTCACAAAACAGTAGTTAACAACCATCTCAAGTTTTCCTTTCTTCTCAGTCTCCATCAGTCCAGCTTTCATAAAAATCACATCTAAGGGCTTGCTCTTGATGTCTTATTAGTGGTCTTTTGCCCCCGAGAAGTTCAACATAAGACAGAAATGTCATTGCATTTGTCATCAGTAAAGTATTTGACTGAGCCTAACATAAAAATCTCCCAGATAAGTTAGCTGTCTATGGGTTTCATCAATACATCATCTCTTCCTGTCAAGATCGCACACTCTGATGTGCCCCAAGATTTGGTTATGCCCCCAACACTCTTCCTCCTATAGCTGCATCACCTCTAGCACTCCTAAGTATGATACCACTCTGCTAGAAGCTTCCATGAACAGAGAACTCAAAAATAGCATTTGCCAGTGAAGGCACGACACTGATCTTCTTCAGCACAAAGACAAAATCCTTGCTTATATCTTCTAGCACACCCACTTTAACCCTTTAGTGTTCAGATTACTCTGTTAAATGTAATACTTTTTCACTCAAATTGTTTTTAATTAATCATGCATTATCTTACAGCTTTGAGATTTCAATGATGTGATGGTTTATTTTTAGAATGTCAATGTAGGTTAAGTGTGAGAAGCTAGATATCGCCAGTTTGAATATGTCGTAGAATATTTGGGCCGGATATGGCTGGTTTAAACACTAAAGGGTTAATTTTAAACTACAACACAAAACCTTCAAAGTAGCTTGCTAGAAATACCAGTCCTCAAAATCTCTCATTCATCACAAAGACTAACTAGCTTTACAAATCAGAGCCAGGAACTACTTTGAATCCAATCAGTTGCTTATTCCCTAGAAAGCAAAACTGAGATATTAAGACCTATATCGGAGCAGGCCTTGCTGCCCGATACTCAAACATTCCTAGATAACACACATCTAAAACAAAGGTGTTCAGCCAATTAGCTGAAACTCATTCACCAACACATTCATCTAGCTTACAGATTTGCTGTTTCCTTATTTCGCCTATTCTACTATTGCTACTACAATGGCCACTGTTCCATGGAAACAGCCAACCACTTTCATCTAAGCCCACATGTCTCTCATCACTCTACTGTGTCTTCCCATTTATCAAGCTCTGAACAAACCCCAGTACTCTTTCCTTCCTTTGACGTTCAACTGTTCCTACCCACTCACTAAAAAAGACAAAAATTACCTAAGAAAAAAAAAATTACAAGTAAAAAAAAAAAAGGCATGTTTGTATGGTTAAGAAGCTTGCTTTGGGTTCAGTCCCACTGTGTGGCACCTTGGACTCTGTCTTCAGCTATAGACCCAGGCTGAACCAATGCCTTGTAAGTGAACTTGGGAGACAGAAATTGTGGGGAAGCCCTTTATATATATGTACATATATATATGTGTGTGTGTGTGTGTGTTGGTATTTGTCCTTCACCACTGTTTGACAGCCTGTGATGGTTTGTTTACATCCCCATAACTTTGTGGTCGTTTGGTAAAAGAGACTGACACAATAACTACTGATTAAAAAAAAAAAAAAACCCAATAAGCAGTGGGGTTAATTTGTTCAACTAAACCCTCCAAGGTGATACCCCAGCATGGCCACAGTCTAATCATAGATAAAAGATAAAATTTTAACATACAGCCTAAAAGTGGGTTGAAGAGAGAATGTGGTGGAGGAAAATACTTTAAAAAAAAGACAATACAAATAAATAAATAAAAAAAACCTGTTTATAGCAACAAACAGAAAATAATTTAAAGTTTTTTAGGTCAAGAACTGCTCTTTTCAGTTGATGCATTTGAGAGGAAAGTTATGATCAGGATTTAAATGACCAAAACGTAGCAACTACTACGGTGTATTTATTTGCTTTTGTTAATCATTATGAGAATTACCAAAAAACTAGGCCAGTATGATGTCATAGTGACGTAGTCAGAAAATCTAATTATATATTCTATTGCTGTTGTCAGTGGAGTTTTATTTCAATAGAAAATATTTTTAAACAAACTTACGGCTTCTTTTGTGACATAGACTGTATTTTTGTTTAGAGGGAGATTTTTAAAGGTAATGTCTATTTTTATTGATGCAATTTACTAAAGACGGTGAGACTTGGAGCACTCCCTATATGATATTCAGATAAAAACGAGAGGAAGTAGTTACATATCTATTTATATTTTGAAGAATCTATGAGAATCGTTTGGCATTTAACTGTTTAGACACATACTGAATCATCATCAGAGACAAAGGAATGCAAACAAGATAAGGATTAGATTCAATAAAAGTGTGAGAAAGCAGATTTAAAGTGAAAAAATATGTTAATATGTTAAAAGCAAATACAAATTATACAAAAAGTTTGGGAACATTTTTAGTTTTAAATAAAAACATATCCTAAAAAAAAAAAATGGAAGTAATATTTGTAAAGACTAAAATAAAAATCTATTGTGGAAAAATGATTTTATGTGTAAGTACCAAAGAAACGATTGTAAACATGTGAGTAAGGTAAGAATCTATTGTTAGATTGAGATTATATTGGTAAGAAAGAATCTTATGTTGAAATGGAACTTGAAGAAAAGATCTTTTGTACAAATTGGATTTTATTTTGTAAGGACTATTATAAGAAAATGGGATTATTTGTAAGGCACCAAGGTGAGGAGCTGGCAGAATTGTTAGCAGGCCAGACAAAATGCTTAGCAATATTTTGTCCATCTTTGCGTTCTGAGTTCACATTGCTTTTAATCTCTTCGACATCGATAAAATAAGTGCTAGTTACACACCGGGGTTGATGTATATATATATATATATATATATATATATATATATATATATATATATATACACACACACACACACACACACACACACACACATATATATATACAAACATACAGACAAATATATATACATATGTATGTATATATATATATATGCATATATATATGTATATATATATAT